>NC_049201.1:55718076-55778076 GCF_013347855.1 Anguilla anguilla | reverse complement strand
TATTCAAACAGAGCGAGCGCTCTATCTCCCGGGGGAGAGGAGAGTACAAAGAGGCAGATTAGTAGCCGTGCCCAGCCACTGATCCTAGACAGTAACCGCCTTTGTCTTTAGCCAAGGCGCGGAGATAGCGGAGGCCCTGATAAGAGATGGTGCTTGGCAGAAACAATCCCTGTTTATAATATCGACCGTCGAGTGAAGAAAAGCCTGCGGGAAAAAAAAGTCAAGTCAAGGGCCGATAGCATCTGCTAGCCTCCACCAGCAACCTGAGATGGCTTATCTACCTCGAGGGAAGGCTCCAAACCACACCATCTGATAAACAAGCTATGCTCCTGCTCCTCGGCCTGTTTTTTCTGCCTGATATTCCTTGTACTTTGTGAGAGCATTTTCAACACTTACAAGGGAGCCTAAGATGTATGTAGCACACAGGGAAGCCACAAATGAGCATCTTCCCTCATTTTAATGGCACATTAACATAAAAGGACATGAATAAGCCTGCTTTGTTCCAAATGTCACACAGGTATTTCAATAAATATTTGGAAATGCACCACAGCATGTGAATTTCAATAAATTCAAGCATAAAAAACTCAAACTACTGGTAGCAGTTCATTTTTTAAAAATGACTTTAATGGCTTAAAGATATTTTATCAACGTCTGTGAAACACACTTACCCATATTTTACGTTGGGATTTTATTTTTATGATGACCAGATGAGGAATACATTCAGTGTATGCTCAGTATTCTGGTAAAAATACAATAAATTAGCTGGAGAGGACACTCAAAAGGATTTTTCCTCGTAAAAGAGGGAAACATGAGTAACTATCTTGGACAGATCAAACGGTATCCATTTTTTCATTTTTATGAAAAAGTTCTGGACCACCATCTAAAACAGACAAACACAAAAAATAAAATACGCCAAACCAAAATAAAATGGATCTACTGTGAGCTGGAGAGGGACAGTGGTGTTGAGATTCACTCCAGAAAGAAGGTGAATCATTAGAGGCCACAGCGCTGCTCGGAAGCCCTGCCTATGAACTCCACATGGAGTCTTCACATCAGAGGGAGAGGAGGACCTTCTCCACCAAACAAAGGCACAGTAAAAAGGAGCCATCCTGGGCAGAGATCACCAGGTCACCCCATCTCGGCTCTCAGATCCCAGGATGGCCTCCTCAAATATGGGGGAAAATTTGAGATGCACCTGAAAGTGGTAGTTGGCCTGAGGTAAGATTTATAAAAAAAAAAGAAATTAAAAAAAAAAAAAAAGAATGTGGGGGAGTTTGACATGCACAGATGGTAAAAGCCAGTAGCAGGGGCTGGGGGATAAAACACTGGTGGCTGCAGTTCCACATCTATACGCCTGCTCACAGCTTTCGGGAGTGACTCAGGCACAGACCCTCCGTACAGGCCCACCCTCTTCCAGGTTATCAGCCCCCCCCCCCTCGCGCAGGAGCAGGGAAATTAGCGCAGGACAGGTGAGGACAGACGAGGAGGCGAGGGACAGGCAGGCCCCACACTAACCCGCTGTAGCAGGATGAACCTGAGCCAAGCCAAAGAGCTCGCCAGCCTCTGCTCTGCTGGAGGAGGTCTCTGCCGAGGGGGGGGGAGGCCTTCCCTGCTCCAGTGATAGCTGGAGAGGAGCTGCATGACGGCCTTGAATAACACTGAGGGGGGCGTGGGGGGATCTTAGCTGAACCACCGTCAGCAGCACCCAATTCGCCCAGGGCACAGTATGACTGAATGAAGCAGAACACTGCCAGACAGCCGCACTTGGGCTCTTTAAAATGATGATGATATTCTGACAATTCAGCAGCTCCATCATACGCACAGATAATTACAGGTGAGTATGATGCCAGAGGACTCGCGAAAACAGCCAAGGGCATGCAGAGTTATTTCAAAGGAGGAGAAAGGAGAAAGAGATGAAGAAAGAGAAAAAGGACTGATGACTTATCCATTAGCGTTAACACATCTATCTGAAACAGGACTGGAGGCTGTCTGCGAATACTGCTTGCACGTCTGCTTTCTGAAATCGGAACCCACAGGTGTTTGGTTTGGATGAGCGAAGCCACACATGAAGAACAAACTCCCAGCCAAACACTTTCCCCGTTTGCTTCCCCCCCCCCCGTTTGAGAATCTTTAAACTGCTGGCGGAACAGTCCAGAAAGCGCGACTTGCGTCGCGTCGTTTGCTCGTCCACGGTGAATGATGCAATCCCTGCAGACTGATTGGCTGCAGTGGGATGAAATTGGGCGTGCTCTGCGCGCAGTGATAGATGGCAGAACGGATTGTGTTTGTACACTTATTTATACTGCAGGCCTGCTTCTATATTGGGATCCCGGGTTGCCTTCCTGGCCCTCTAATTACTATGACCTTTCTCTACTAATTTTAGTCGCTGCACACAGAGTCCCTTTAATTAACAGTTCCTCTGTGCTTCAAATTCACGTCCCAGCCTGTGGTAATCCAAAAGCCAGTCGACTTCCACTCCGGCCCCAATTCTATAGAATTACACATCTAATATTAGTGCTTAAATGCTAGTGAGCTGCAGTCTATGAGAAAAAATAAAGTGGAAGGGTACGGTCGGGGAATCTGCGATGACTATCTGTCATCTTTTTTTCTGTTCTTTCTTCTGTCTCCAAAAGGAGAAACAAAATGATTAGCAAGTTTCTACCTGAAACACTCAAGCACACAGTTAAAAGATAACATTCTTTAATTCTTGTTTGTTTTTGTCTTTCTGTTTTTGTCTAAATGTATTTAAAAAGTATACTTTTTTTCCCCTGCTCTGTTTGTCATACTGTATGAGTTTATGCCAGGGTGAGATGTACTGGGGGGAGGGGGGGTCATATGTTTTGGGGGCGATGATATCGGTCCCTGCTCCCACGAGGATATAGAGGGGTGCTGTGCGACGAACGTGGACATCAAACACACCCCAGACACAACAACCTCGGCTCCCAGCCTCAGATAAACCCCAAACACCCATAGAAAACACAACGCAGCCCAGCACCTGTGTGCGCGTCCATTTAAAAATATACGTACAACATTAAAAAAAATGTGGTTTAATTAACAGGTTTATTAGGGGAAGATGGTTTGCTGTGGAGAAAAATATACAGCACTATCCAGAAAGAACAAGTTTGGCTTTTAATTACATAAACAGCACTTAAAGTACTAACACGTGCATTCGCCCATGCAGCGTACCATCTCACTATGGAACTACAAGGCACAGCTAATTTTCGTCATTAAAAGGAAAATGCACAGCTAATATTTCACATATTACCTAGTTAAAAGCCTGGATAGCTATTACAGCACTCTGGGCTCACCTTGCTCAAGGGTGAAATATTGGTGCCCCACTTGGGAATAGAACGCACAATCATCTGATATACGCCCAGTACCCAACCACAACACCACATTTTCTCCAGGACATGTGCGTACACGAACGAACACACACACACACACACACACACACACACACACACATACATACACATACACATACAGGTTGTATGACATCTAGAGGCAACCCTCATAAGAGAGATCAGTTACCAGTTTCAGCAACTACCGTATGCAAAAGGTACTCTGGAATTACACAGAGCATGATAATCTCCAGGAACATAACTCCTTATGTGATGGACAGCCGAACACAGTTCCACTGTTTAAATCCAACACTCCAACCAAGATAATCATTGAATATTAATACTGTTCTCCAGGGAACTTTGTGCAAATTTGTGCAAACACATTTCATTGGCTACAGAAATGAATAATAATGTACCATTTCATTTTCTGGTGTTCCCTACATGTTTTTAATTGGCCTGGGGGTCTTTAACTATGAAACTAGTCATATTACTTACAGAGACAGCAATGCCCTTGGTCTTGCTTCTGTAGATATCGCAAAGAAACTGTTTTCTCTATTTTATGACCTGTGACAGGGAATGTCATGCTTGAAACAGAAACTTTCTATGAAATATCCAACCCACCATAGGGGGAAAAAAACTACTACTGTTCAACTACTGTTGAACACTGACAACTCTGTGCTATCTACACCATTTCCAGTAGACCTGAGAGTTATAAATATGTTTTCGCTATTTTACGAGTGAAGGGAAAGTGGGGCTCCCTGAGAGAATATGCACCAAGTCACTCACTGAGTTGCTCTACGCATCCAAATTCTTGTTATAGTATAGGCAAAAAAAAATAAAAAAATAAATCACTGGCATTTATGCAAGAACATAAATATTTAAATATTTACTTAATATTTTAGGCTGTGGCCTCCACTGCCTCACCCCGTCATCTCATGGAAAGGGAGGGGAGTGAAACCCACTTCTTTTTCTTTTCAGTCCCTTCTTTCTGTATCTGTAATGTGAAATTGCCTTCACAAGCTAGTCTCACTGCAAAGTCCTCTGATAACTCAGGAGACAGTGTTCAGAAAAGCCATCTTCTGCTGCTTCTTTGTACTCCACAGTCCACCACTGTTTACACAGTCACCGTGTTGCGGGAGTTCAGTTCACCTGCGGCGTATGCAGGTAGCTTGTGCAACGGGACGCATGCCGCCCAGCGAACCCTTCTTCTCTGAACGATGCTATAGCTGATTATGCGTCTCGCTGCTGGTGCTACTGGCTACAGACAGCGCCGCAACGGTCTGGAGCCGACACCAGACTCTGGGGCACAACCACTGGAACAGTGCCTTAGCAGGATGAGCCACCCAGCAGTGTGAGACAGCAGCACTCTTTGCCAGCGGGGTATGTAACACACGCACGCACACACGCACGTAGAGTCTTAAGCAGGGAGGGTCGCAAAAAGAAAAAAAGGGGGATTCTGAGGCAATTTCCCTGAGTGCATCGCAGGAACCGAGAGGGTGAATGCCATCGCTTTAATAGGCTTATTTATGTATAAAAATGTTTGTGGGCACGGCCAAATGGAGGGGAATTCATTAGGCTGGCAAGTTAAATCAAATATACTGAAGGGAGGCATTTGGACGAAGCCAGTGCCGCACATTTATTAGAAGCACAAACCCAGGCTACTTCCCCCACTGCACTGTAATGACTTAGTATGACTTACATGGCGTACTTAGGATGCTATCACATTTCCTGAAAATGGACCAGTTTAACATTTTCCTGACCTCCTGAAATGTGTTTACGCTGGTAATTCTACAGCGGCATGTAATAGCCAACACAGTGCAGCCTCGATTGGGAAAAATATATAAAGCGCATACTGGTCAGACATCTATATGAATGCCGAACCTTTTGACTGATGAGATTCTATTGGGAAAATGGAGCATACAGAAATAAATGCACATAATATTTACACACACACACACACACATACAAAACACACACATACAAAACACTTCCATTAGAACGCTAGGGCAGGGAATCATTTCTTGGGAATTTTCCACTTCAACAAACCAAACAGAAGTACCGGTACACATATACTTTTGCAGATTACAAAGATTTTTGAAGGATTGGATTGATAGAGAACATGTAATTAAAACCTGCCTGTTGCTTCTGAAAACTGTGAAACAAGGCCCTCCATTTATCTTTGTGTGTGTGTGCATGTGTGAGTGTGCCCGTGTGCGAGAGTTACATCAACATAACTGCTGGAAAAGGAAAGGTAACTCTTTTACGATCTGGACAAACAGAATGACAGACAATAAAATTTCTCAAAGACAAACATAGTCTGCAATCGCAGTGGTCAGAAATCTTTCAGGTAATAAGAAGATCTACTGAAGATCTGGAGCTGGGGAGCCTGCATGATTAGCTGTGAGGTCTGAACCTACTGGTCTCTGGTCTGGTTCTTATCGGTTTGATCTTGATTCATTAAGAAGTAGCGGCCCCCCCTTTACACTTCCTTCCTCCCTTGGCTGCAAACTGACCTGGGTCCAGCATCCCTTCCCAGGAAGGCCAGCTGATCTGGACTGCATCAAACAGCCGCTTCTTGTTGGCTATGCACTGTGGTGGGGGGGTGGGGGGAGTGGGGGAGGGTGTAAGGGTGTAGGAGGTTCACACCGGGCCCACACATGCCCCCCCCCCCCACTCCCCCCAACTCTCAACTCTGCCTTCGCCAATGATCTGAGCTTCACACGCTTTTCAGAATGCTAATCTGGCCCAGAGTCACAGTGCAAGCATTGTTCCCGCCGCAGCCCCGCACACCGTCCCCGTACTAAAATGCGCCCTGTTTGCTCCCGTGTCGTGTGTTTGGCTTTCTCTCCACCCCCTGCCCCCACAGAAAAAAAAAAAAAAACACTTTGAATAGTCTCTTTTGAACAGCCACGCTTGGTTAGAAAAAGGGTCAAAATTTACGGCAACAAGATAAATATCCTCAATTTGCCACTGAGGCAGTGGCCTTAGCCATACAGAGATTCTAATTACAGAGTAAATACGTGTAATCTTATAAAACTCCCCATTGTTCCCTCCACTGGCGCAGCGGAAGGGCTTTCTCACCCCCCCTCTGCAAAGGTGCAGTAGAGGACATGTTGACTTTAGAGAAAGCGCTTGGGAAAGTAATCATTCAAGTCGCAAAGCGGGCTTCATGCAGGGTTTTAATCCCTTTGGCGGCTTGGCTCATTCAATGTTTTTTCTTTCGTCATTTACACACACTCGCACACACACACACACACATACGCGCACACATGCACAGATGCACGCACAGATGCACACATACACATGAGCACATACACACATGGACACACACACACATACAAAGAAAGAGACAGAGCCCCATTTGTCGACGTTGCATCGCCCAAAAGGACACTGGCGTCAGAGGGGAAGTTTATCTAGCCAGGTCTATTCACAGGGATACCAGCTGAGGACTAAAAGTACATAAAAGAGAAATATGCAATTCCCACATGTGGGGCAATGTTCTCTCTCTCACACACACACACACACACCCTGCAAGAAGTGCACAAGTCCCCAGCTGTCATTCTGTTCGCGTGAAGAAGTTTTTTGTAATGTTAGCATCGGTTGAAATGCAATAAGCACTACGGTCTCCTCAGCAACACATCCCTATTTACCACCCAACCGCTGGGCAGCCAACTTACAAAACGGCTGGGACCCTCACTGGGGAACATCAGCAGGTCTATTCATGGTTCCTCACTGAAAACCATACAAATCTGCTTTTTCCCCTACAAGGTATGGCAGTAAAGGACTGGGGGAGAGATGGCCAAAATACGCAGCCTTAAGCCCCAGGAAGGCTGTTTTCCTCTGCAGTGACGAGACTGGACTCTCAGCCCTCCCTCTGAATCACCTCCACCCCCACGCGACCGCCAGAACACAGTCTGCAGGCAGCGGAACGGCGCTGAGGAACATTACCGTGACCGTGCTTTGACCAGGTTGGTGCTGCGCCTCATCGCTCATTTTCCATTGGTACCATAGAAACCAGGGCAACTCTGGCCTCATGCAGCCTCTGGCAGTAGACTGTGGCACAGTGCTGGATTGTGAAGAGCCAAACATCCCTTCCCCTCAGAACACTGATCACATGCAGCCCATAAACGACACGCATTATCTCAGTTATACACACCAGTCTTTCTGAGTAGGTGGCTGAGAGGGCTCGGGACAGGCACCGCGTCGGGTCATTCACACAAGCTCGATACAGGAGTTTATTATTCTTTAGCACAGTCTTTACTTAAGGGTTGTCTCCATTACTCTCTGTCTCTGTCTCTCCCTCTCTCTGGCAGAGTAGCAGAATGAATAATGGTAACAGAATGCATAATGATTCTGGTTCAGTTAAAATGGGATATCGTGCCCAATGACGTCCCTCAGACGGTCTGGACACCTGTTCACCTCATCTCTCTATTCCTTAAAGAGGATGAGCCTGCATGCTGAAGCACTTCATCACAGAATTTACTAAAATAACAGGAAGCCCACACTTCAGAGAGGGCTGGGGGGGGGGGGGGTGTCCACCTTCGAGTTTGATCTCCCCACAGGTGCGGAGGACGGGGTGCGACGCAACGCGTCGCACGCGGAGAGAGAACAAACACAAACAAAAAAAACTAAACGCCGGTTCGCAAAAAAGGAGGGAGACGAAATGCCTCCTGAACCAAAGGACAAGACGCCCTTCAGAAGGCCTTTTCCTGTCAGACGACACGCGATCCGTACCACAACTCCCTGGAAAGGCCCTTTAAATATGCTAATGCCACCCATAAAAACAAAAGTAAAAGTGATTTATGGAGGAATGGAAGCGTATCTGTGCCTAGTTTCAGCACACTTTGTGCGCAACTCTCTTTTTGTCTCACCACAAAGGTGTAGAAGGCCCTCAGGCTGATAGACTCAGACAGACAACATTTGTAAACATTTAGTTACCCCACAGTTAATCGCAAAAAACACACCTAAAATATGTAATCTCAGGGAATAAAGGCACTCCATCTCAGACAGTGATAATAACCGCACACTGGGATTTGGCCTGTAAAATACTATTTTAAATTACTATATAATCAGATTAACATCCCTGCTACCATACAGACGATGCTGCTAAAAGAACTGTCAGATGTAGCTGCAAAGTACTATGATTAAGTCATATAATGACTCCAGCTATTTTTAATTTCAAAACCTTAAAGATTTGTTTTTGGAGGGAGCGAATGAATTCCTTCAGCTAATTGCCCTCCCCCACGCAAAGACAGGTATATCTATTCACATTCCATAACAGGTTTTGCTTAGTCTGTCAGACGACAGCTAAATGAGAAGGTGGAGCGCAAAAAAAGAGCTTTCTGTGAAGTTGTGAGTCAGTTGTAGGGCAAGGGTGGGGTCACGTATCAAAGTGGTTTTTTATTTATTTTATTAAAGAAAAGCATACAGTAGACATCTCAGCTAAACCTACCCATCTCACAATGCCATTGGCCACTGTCCTGCAAACACCACCGGGGGTCTTCATCCTGACAGTACAAACAGGCACCGTGGCGACTCCATGGCAACGCTCGCCTCACTGGGCAGAGTAAAAGCCCCTGGCCCCTCCTCTTTTTTTTCTTCCCCCTTTTAAAATAACTGCACCTATCAGCCCATTTCCTCCGAACCTTTGAAATCCCCTAATAAAGTTGCCAGGATTAGAAGCGGGGCTGCGCCATGGAAAACTGGGAGCTAGCTAAGCGTGAACAAACACACAGGCTGCCAGGCCTGGGGCTGAGGTCAGCTTTGGGTGCTCCAGGGGCTGGAGGACACAGCAGGGCCACTTAAGGGCTCAATCACAGCCATTTCTGCAAGACAAAACGCTTTTTGTCAGGACCAGATTTAAACGGCCTTCAGAGGAGACTAGGCGAGACTGAATAGGCTGAAATGTGAAACAAGAAGAGCCGCAGCATGAGTATTTAAGGGCCAATATGGCTGTACATTTCTTGGCATGGGTGGCCATCTTGCTACCACAGATAAATATGCAAACAAAATGTCGAAACTGACTACAGTGCAATTGGAAGACGCATGAGTGAGTGAGGGTTGGTTCACCAGCAAGCAGTGAGCCCCTATTGGGCAGACAAGAGTGTGAGTCAGGGCCTGGTTGGTTCAGGGGCTTGCAGTGAGCTCTGATCGGGTATACAGATGTGTGAGGGAGGGTTTGAGACTGTGGGAAGGTCAGGCGAGGGGGGTGACGGCCTGTGGCTCCTGCCCCTGGAAAAACACGGTCCCGTCCAGCGGATGGATGGCTCTCAGAAGGGCAGTGTCGGCACTTTAATTGGCGGACGCTATAATCCCATTGGCCTCCCACTAATGGCTTTGGGCTACGGACGAAAGGTCAGCTCTGGAGCTAACGCACCATTTCCAACTGAAATCCTAATCAAACTGACATCAGAGTGGCTAATCTAATCAGATTAGCCCCCACCCCGAGGTCCCATTGTTATTCTGTAATCCCTCTTATTAAGTTGAGATATTACATTTTTCGTTTAATTTGGGGCTTGAAACAGTGTGCACAGGAGGGGGACGTAGAGGAGCATCACAGTACGATGCCATCACCGCCTCCAGCAGACTCCGGGGCCGGCTTCTCAGCCGGTTTTCCCACCATTCTGAGGACACGTGAGCTCCAGCTGGAAAGAGGGAACCCGTGAACCTCCTCATCCGTGTGCACGTGAGACGAGAACTCAATCGCTCCACGCGCACGTGTATACATGGTTGCATGTGTGAACGTCTGTGTGTGTCCATGTGCATGTGTGTTTCTGTGCACGTGTGTGTGAGAGAATGGGCAGGTAGTACTGTGGATTGAGGGCACTGGGAGAACAGAAGTAGCATGAATTGGGCATTGTATTCCGTCTTAAACAGAGGAAGATCCACTAGTACAGACACATGCAGTGTGTTTTTGTGTGTGTGTGTGTGTGTGTGTGTGTGTGGGCCTGTGTGCGTTCGTGTATGTGACTGGGCAGGTAGTAGTATGGATTGGAGGCACTGGGAGAAGAGTAGTAAAATGAATTGGGCATTGTATTCAGTCTTAAACAGAGGGAGGTCCTCCCTAGTACAGATACATGCAGTGTGCTCTGCCCCATCTGTCTTGCCGTGGCACACTGGAGGGGGACCCCCCAGCAACAGCTCCAGGCTCCTAGCATGGTCCCGTCGAGCACCTCGCCCTCAGCTGGGGATCGGGAAGGCATGTACCCCATGCCCTCATCCCCACGGGGGGGTCGTCTGTGCCTTTAGGGGGTGTTCTGCTCAATGGCCTCCTGCAGGCCCTCATACTGTAGGATCCCATTCCTGTTCTCCCTGTGTGTGCATGTATGTGTGTGTGTATGCATGTGAAAGAGGGTGTGCAAAGGATTCAACATTTCAACTGGCCTACTGGCCCAGGAATGTCCTCCAACCCCTTCCAAGTTAATGAATCTTCGGCGGACCAGTGGATTTCAAAATTCCGAAAACAAATAAAAAATTTGAAATAATCTCCCAAAACAGACTGTTGAGAAATTCACTTGAGAAGATCCCAAGAAGATTACAATATCAGCATGACTGAAGACGTTGCGTGCTTGAAATGTTATATATCTTACCAGGCTGCTATTGCTGACAACAGGCAACAGGGAAGCGTGTGTGTGTGTGCGTTTGTGAGTGTGTGAGTGTGTGTACATACACATGCATAAAAAACACTTACCTATAATTATTTGGTAGAAGTAGGCTTGGCTATAATAAACATCATGGAAATTGTAGTTGGAATAACATGCTTCGCAAAGCTCTTTGATGCACAGTAACATGGGACTACACATGCACTCATTACAGAATTATACACATTCAGCAAGTAACTGCATGTTCTTCATAATGCCAGACATAATATCAATCTCAGGCATCTCAGACATCCTACAGTCAGGTTATAGCCGTAAATGTAGGTTGTTCATCCATTTGGCAAGTCCGAAGCAAGTTCCCTGTGTGTAATTAAAATAGCCAAATCTATATTACTTAGGCTATAGTACAGCATAAACAATAGTGATGACTGCCAAGATTACACTGGGTAAACAATGCTACCTTGCTGGAGAAAAGCAGTAGGTGGATTCAATGCTTGTTAGGCAACTTCACCAAGATCCTCAATAGCTAGTAAACTATTAGCCGAGTCAGACTGAATTGCACCCCTCAGCTACTTGTTGAGACAGAAAGAAAATAATGATTGAAATTAACCTAACCACAGGCACTTTTAGCTTAGAGTACACTTTTATCTGCTCTTACTGAAGTGCATCCTCACAAATTATACTACAAATTATGAATAGGCTTGTCTCCTGAAAAGCAATGTCAAACTTCACTGCTTAGAGCCAGTAAATTTGGAAAGCCACTTGTTTGGAGGGAAATTTACCTTAATTTAAAACTCCTGGTTTGTGTGTGTGACTGAGTGAGTGAAAGAGGTGCATTAGAGAAACAGAAAAAGAGTGAGAGGAAATATAAGAGTGTACATGTGAGTGATATGAGTGTGTAAGCTCACTACCAAGCATCAGATGAATGTGAGAGCCCAGGGCTGCTGGCCCATGAGGCAGCAGGCTCAGATACACAGTGAGCGCAGTGTTTACAGGCCCATTCAGGGATCCATTACAGCACGCTCAGTCCGGCAAACAGCAGCAATAACAAAGCGTCAATCTGCACCAGGGCACCTCTCCGTTTGAACTGCTCTAATTAAAGGGAACCCGAAAGAAAGCTGTCGTTCAGGGGCGGTTTGAGAAATAGTGGGGGTATTTTCCCTTCGGTGTGGAAAAATATTTATGGAAAGGCAGCTTCCACGTTTCATCGCGTACGGGGTCGTTGGCGGAATGGGCGACGGGCCTGTCGCTCAACCTTCTCAACGCATCAGGCTCCGTGGCTCACGGTGAGCAAAAACAAAAGCCAAGGAACTGGCTTTGCCGTTGTACACAGCGCCTGAGCACTAACCAGAGAGCTGGTTGGATGTTTTGGAAAAAAGAATGGCTTGGTCAAGCAAGTGCAAGCTTGCGTTGTGCAATACTTATGAGGAGATGGGGATCTCTTCCTTAAATTCACAGGTTGCGGGGAATAAAAACGGGACTGGCTGTCACGCACTGAAATACAGCCCGACTGCAAACGGCCAGCAGAGAGCCCTGGTGGATTCCCGCGTGTGGTCATGCCGTGGCACCTGGCTGATGCGAACAGCAGAGAGATATCCTGGAAGGCTGCTGCGGTTATTGCGGCCATAAAACAAAGGACGGGCGGCGGCGGCGCGCATTCTCCGGCGTGATGGATGCGTCTGGAACCCCGACGCGATAGCTGCGTGATATCCTGTACAGCGCGCATCGCGTGCAACTCCCTGCAGATGAACTCCAGCGCCATCCATCACCCAGGACCAAAGAGCCAATGAAACAAGCTGGAAATCACGCCAAACTGCATGGCTGAATTTCCAGCAGCTATGTTGGACAGTGCTGTTTATGATATATCAGCTACCCCCCACCCACCCCCCCCCCCCCAAACCCCTCAAATGGAATTTACTGCTTTAATGCGATGCAACGGTGTTCCGCTCAGAAAGGAAGAAAGGTCAGCTTCCATTAAGCTCTTCTCTCCTGTCGGGTGGTACGGTCCTCTGACCCAATCGGACCCGGGTCCCGTTCATTAGAGCTGCAGAGGCGTGGTGCCACGCCGGAACCCTGCGCTGCTCAACCCTGGATGTTTTATGTACACTTTAACGGCCTTCCCTTCATTCCTTCCATTTCCATTCCCTGTCCAACATAAACCAATTCAGACTGAACGAATGCACTTCTCCTGCTCAGTTCACGCTGGTGATGGTTTAATGAGCGCAGTGAAGCGTTCTGTAGCATTACTGGCATGTAGTACAGGGGTAAGCACATAAACTGACTGCAGTGCTACGCTGCCACACGAGCCAAAGCAGCGGTAAATTATACTGAGGGGCCATCCTAAGCATAATGACACCCTACCTCAGACTTCTGACACTGACACAGGAAAAACACAGCAAATTCATTCCACTGCTGTTTGATAGTGAAAGTCCTCATGGCAATGGTAACGTGGCACATTTAAAATAAACTTGATTTGAACATGAAAAATAGAAGCAGGTCGTTGAGAATTATAAATCTGGCAAGTAAGATCATTGGCAAACAGCAGATAATATCTGCAAGAAAGCCGTAAGCAGTTTAAGTTACATTTCTAATCCTTTATATTTTTATTTTGAATTGCTTCTATCAGAAAGAAGATGCAGACAACCAAAGGCAACGAAGAACATTAAAAAAAAAATATTGCATACCAAATGCAATTTGCATACTGAATTCAGATAATTAAAGGTATCATAAATTAATACATACAACTGAATTTTGTACTGGATTTTTATATGTATTATTCATTATGGGTGATGCACAATAAAAACCTGTGTTATTTATGGTGCTGAATCCTAGACCTATGAGGCAGCCGTATATAAATAATAACTCGTCATGTGAAGGTCAGAATGCTGAATGAGATTCAAATGTGAATGGTGATTGGTTAAGTTTTTAATGTATGTACGTTTTAATGTGATGCCGAAAAAATAAATTCCACCTAAGTGTGGACAATAAAGTATAAAGTCAAAGTCGTAGATCAGATTCCCTTACAGTGGTAGTGATGGACTACAAACAGTGCAAGAAGAAAATCATCTTTCAACAGTGTGTACTTGTCTGTATGTACAGTAAGAACTTATAAATACAGTAATATAATTTGTACATGACCAAGAATTTCAGTGGAGATGAGCCTGTTGTTTGGGAAACTCCTGGGCCTGTCTCTAAAGCTCCCTGGGAGGTGAGTGGGACTGGAGAACTGTGCTGTGCCACACAGAGAGAGAGAGAGAGAGAAGGGGAGAGGGAGAGGGAGAGCGAGAGAGGAGAGCTAGAGAGAGAGAAGGAGAGAGGAGAGCTAGAGAGAGAGAGGAGGGACAAGCAAGCAGTGTGGACGCCATCTCAGAGGCAAACACCGGGACACCGCCACACACAGGCTAGGCCCCGTGCCACACACAAAGGGGGATAAGGTTACTCTATAAATAATAAACGGAAGCACAGAAGAGAAAGAGAGAGGGAGAGGGAGAGAGAGAGAGAGAGAGATGGATGGACGAGGTCAGCTGATGCATCTCCTGCCTGTGCTGCGCATCACTGGCTTTCCCATCATCTGCGCTGTGCCAGCCTGGCTGTTTACGCGCTTACAAATGAGGCACATCCATATGGCAGAGAGCACTGGAGAAACATCTAGTGCTGTCAGGGGGAAGTTTACTCAGAGGGTGTGTGTGTGTGTGCGTGTGTGTCTGTGTGTGTGCGTGTCTGTGTGCATGTGTGTGTGAGCGCGCGTGTGTCTGCGTGCGTGAGGGCCTGCTTCCCATCAGCCCCCAGCAGGGAGCAGTGTCTGATCCGTGAACCCTGACCCCCCCAGCGCCGAGGGCTCAGTCGGATTATGGCGGGCGGGGCTCCCGTAACTCGGCGACGGGGTCATGTCTCAGTCGCAGCCCCGGTGCCCCCGCGCCACGCCGCCGTCTCCGAGGCCGCGGGCGGAGCGGCCGAAAGGCTTTCATTAGGCGCGGGCTCGGGCGACCCCCACGCTCGGCGCGCTGAAGGGCTCTCCAGCCGTTTGTTTGGGTGGAGCACAGGAAGGGGATCCTCACAGAATCACAGTGAGAGCTGAACTGGGCCTGACCCACGCCCCAGACACACGTTTCTGTTCATCAGTAACAACAAACAGCCACTATTTAAGGTCACGTGAAGGTCTGTTTACGGTTTCTTTATGTGCCCTTTCCACAAGCCACTAACCTGACCCTTGGCTGGTTTGGGAAGGGCTGATCAAAGACCTCTAGCAATGACTTCCATAAAGCACTGCCTTACAGTAGTATCCACTTTTAAATTTATGCCAATGTCAGGAGCAGATTGGAAAAAAAAAAAAAAATGTCACTCCATCCTACGGTTAAAAAAAGCACGAGATTTATCGCTGTGCCAGTTTTGCTGCCTACGGACGTGAAAACCATTTCCCAACTATTAATTATTAATTCAAATGTACATCACGTTTAAAACCTATCAATACTATCCATTATGGTGTGTATACATTACACTGTGTATAGAGTATCCCACATCCTTTCGGTAAAGCGGACAGGATGCAAGGAGATCTGATCGTCCGAGCTCCTCCTGCTCGCATTCATCAGCCTAATACTCCTTTCTGATACCCTGCCCTGTAATGCGTTTGTCTAATACCTCTGCATTAGGCCGGGGAGAAGCAGAAGAGGCGGGCCTGTCGCTGCTGATGGAGGAGCCGCGGCCGCGTGCCTGCAGAGCCCTCGCTGAGCGGAAACTCTAGATCCAAAATGGCGGGCGCCCAGGGACAGGGCTTCAGAAAAAGAAGAGGGATGGATGCGTGTCCCCCTCTCCGGACCTCAGCCTGCTGTCCGCAGTCACTGCCGGCCTTGGGCGGGCGGCAGGTTCAGGGTGGCACGTGCCCTGTGCCTGACATCCTGTCGTCTGAAAGCGTTACTCCGCAGTCAGCCGCAGACAGAGCGCTTCCGCTCCGAACCCCAGCTCCGCGGCGGCGGGGGACTTTTACAGAGTCGCGCAAACAGAGCCCGGCGTTTAACGACTTTAGCATCCCTTCCTGCAGGCAGCTGCTAGGGGAGGAGGGCAGCGCTTAGCGCGGCGGATCAAAAGGGGGCGTGCTGTAAACAGCGAAGGCAGGGGACCATCACATCTGAGAGGAGAGGAGAACGCTCTCTGCCTGTGACGATAAACAAGAGCCTAACTCTGAGATAAGCATCTCATTAGGCCACAGCCAGAGGGGGCGTACGCACTTACTGGGCTCCAAGTGTGTGTGTGTGTGTGTGTGTGTGTGTGAGACAGAGAGAGAATGTGTGTGGGTGTGTGTGTCACAGAGAAAGTGTGGGTGCGTGTGTATGACAGAGAAAGTGTGGGTGCGTGTGTATGTGTGACACATAAATATATTTAGAGTGTTGATGTGTACAAGTGTGTGACCAAGTATATGAGAGGATAACTTACTATGTGTGTGACTATGCCTCCTTTGATCTGAATGACAGCTACACACAAGGCTATCTCTGCAATGAATCTGGCCACAGTTACTACAGCAGCCAACTACAAATCGAATGAATGATTTTAATGGCAGCTCTGAGTAATGCTAAAACTAATTTCTTTAGCAGCTTGAATCACACTACGAGCAGAGAGATACAGCCTGACAAGAGCTTTGGCAGCAATAGGACTCCAACTGCATGTGTGTTAATGTCAATGCAATTCCGCCCCACTGGTTTTACAATGGTGACATAATAACTTGCATCTGCTGTAATGGCCAAGCGAAATGCGACTTTAGGCTGCCACCGCCATCAAATCAACAATTACAGCGCTGACCTCATAAATCAACACGTCGCATATGACACCGGACCTGCCACAGTCGCAAACTCAGCAGGTCTTACACACGTTGACCTGTGTCTGATGCTGACAGAGGGAGAGGGGGGGAGAAGTGGGGGGGGGGGGGGGGGGTGAGAAGAGAGGGACAAAAGCAAGGAAACGAGAAGGAGCAAGCAGAAGTGAGACTGAAAGAAAGGAGGGAACACAGAGAGAGGGAGAGAGAGAAGGGGGGTGAGAAGAGAAACCAAGGAGGGATCGCAAAGAGAAGGACAGTGGTAGAAGAAAGAGTTAGCAGAGAGAGGAGGGGCGAGGGGTGGAGGGGAGGGTAAATGTGAGACCTGACTTCACCGCAGCAGGTCCCACTGCAGCCCACTTCACGCCTGGACAGGTGTCAGGACCGACCCGCCGGGACACCAATCAGCCCAATGAAGGCATTCTGGGCGCTGATAGAGTGAGAGTTATGAGAACGGGGCCAACAGGGGGCCCAGGCTGGTTTAAGGGGAAAAGCACTGCATACCAGCAAGGTGAACGGGGGGAAAATACCATTGTGTCATATTCACATGAAGCATCGACTGGAGCTTTTATTATTTCCTCATATTTGGCTAACTGTAGTGCTGAAAAGCGTAGGGCATCAGAAAACACTCCTCAGCTTTATGCAGACGCAGGGACACAGCGTCCCAGGGTCAAAGTGAACCGCACTCTCATAGCCTCTCTGAGCTCTAAACTTAGCATACACACACACACACACACACACACACACACACACACACACACACGCACACACACACGCACCCGAGCAGCTTCGCAGGGTTAATGAATGGCGTTTGGCTCTGCGCACAGTAGAGCACAGCACAAAGACACAGGTGTGAAGAAGTGCAGGGGAGGAGATGGGCTCAGTCACAGCTGTTTAACATTGCTACCGGTACACATTGCGGTTTCTGCACAGGCCACGCTGAATAACAGGCGTAGGATTGAGTTTCCTCGCACCCCAAAACGACATGTCCTGGGGAGTGGAGGGAATAAGAACACCATCACCCCCCCCCCCCCCCAAAAAAAACCTCCACACTCTACTTCAGCACTGGAGGATATGGGTGGGACAGGGGACAGACACTGCAGTGCGTTTAACAAGACCGGACCTTGAGGCAGCGCTCTGCTCCAAAAGTGACAGCTAAAATTACAATCTGCTCACTTCAGCTCCCTGCACTTTTATTTTTAGGTTCCTTTTTTCTACTTCAAACCACTTTTCAGATGGAACGAACAGACCCTCAAATCAGACCATTGTGGCCAACAATAATTACCTTGTGTTCAGTGTAGCCAAAGGAGACAGATTGGGGAGAAGAAAGAGACGGAGACAGCGAGAAAGAGAGAGAGAGAGAGAGAGAGAGAGAGAGAGAGAGAGGGCAGAAATAAATAAAGCGTACAAGAAAGAGACACCCTCCTCGCTGTGGTCATTTGTGCAGCAGGTTTTCACAGGTACGAAACACATTTGTGTCCCAGTGTGGAGCGCACATTCATTCATACCAGTGACTATGGACAAGTAAAGGCTGGTGGGCTGGAATGTTAAGGAGGCATGGTCTGGGAGGGGGAATTCGTATAGAAAATCATAAAGTAACAATGGCTGTATTTGTGTAACTGACAAGTTTTTGCACATCTTAAATTGTACCAAAGAGAACAGAGAGAGCACAGTTTCACATCCTTTCCACAACCACCAGGGGCTAACATCTGAATGCAGCTAACAAGCTAAATGGCTGTAAAATACTGATTGTATTATTGTATTTATATAGTTCAAAGATCTTTTTTTATTTCAAGGAGCAGTGGCCTGTGCCTCCTTTCCCGGGGTGGAACAGCTTCCACTGTTAACTGTGTGTGTGTATGTCTGCGTGTGCTTCTGCGTGGGTGTGTGTGGGAATATATACATGTCTTACAGTATGTGAGTGCTGAAGCACAGACCTGTCTGTAGGTGCCCTCCATCAGCGTGTCCAGGTTCTGCAGGGGGGCGGGGGTCTTGTCCTTGAAGCGCGTCAGCAGCCGGCGCTGGATGGCCCGGAACTGGACCGCCCTCTCCGCCAGCAGGTCCTGGTACTTCTCCGCGCTGACCCGCAGCTGAGCGCACAGACAACCCCACGTTCAGACAGACAGACAGACAGACAGACAGACAGGGAGGCGTTCCCGGACGCGGTCGTCTGGTTGCGTCCCAGGCCGGATTTTCCATCTCCTGGCGCTCGGGTGTAGTTTTTATCTGACACATGGAGCGGATTAGGGGCTGCGGGGAACGTTAAAGCCGCTCTCCACTCGAGAGCGTATCAGGTGTGCCGCGCACACGGCCAGCCAAGGGGCCCAGCGTTCGGTACATGTCAGAGACGAGGGAGGGAGGGGAAAAAAAAAACCCACGAAAGGGTTCTGAGAAATATACTTCAGCCTGTCCTGGCCGGCCGTCTCCGTCCTCTCGGCATGAACATGGCGCAGCACAGAAGGGCAGAGGTTGTTTGTGAACAGAATGTGGACCGGCTGTGAAGTACCGCCATTCACAACACCGTCAGTGAAAGTGATGAGGACATACTTCTGAAAACCTCATTTGGCACGGAAAGGGGCTCCATTTTTTTTCTGCTTCGTGAAAGTGATTCTGAAATGTGTCAGGTGCTCGGTGATGTCAGAGTGGAGGTCGGCTTCATCGAGAAATAAAAGGAGAATGTGATTGATCGCCTCAGTTATATGGTTGGAAAATACTCTTTGCATTATAATGCTATTTTTTTCTATAACAGGAGTTCATAACTCTTTTCATCTTAAAAGTCCTAATATTAGAACCTTGTTTGAGGCCCTTTTCTGAATAAGCAGTTGCTATTGACATGTCTGTCTCTTTGTCCAAATAGGAATAAAAATGAAAATGATTTTGTTGCGTAGACATTCATAATCTATATCTATTCATTAAGAGTGCGGGCTCCCTTCTTTCCTTTCTATGTAATATATTAGTACACAAAAGAATGGGCAAATAATAGTGTCATTATATAATGGGTCTGGTTATTAAATATATGATAAACAAAACTTTATGAAGCGGAAAAAAGACATTTTTAAACAGGAAAACAAGGAGGTCTAAGCAACTGCTTATTGACTGAGCATTGTTATGTAACAGTAGCAGACAGCAGGTGTAGACACTCAGGGACAGTTTTATGCATATTGCACAGGACTGTCTGCACCACTCCCATACTGAGGTTAGAGATGAGACAGACAGGACACAGCCCCCAGGCATTCCGGCATGCAGACACACCGCCAGACTTTTGCAATGGCTACTCCTGTTAGCGGGAAGCTGTCACTTTCTGTGGGGGTTCTGCGCCCTTGACTTCTAACGGCTTACTCTGGGGTGTGTCAGGTACAGAGGCAGAGGAAGATGTTTGTGTGTGTGTGTGTGTGTGCGCACAAGCGAGTGTGTGTGTGTGTGTGTGTGTGTGTGTGAGAGAGAGTGAGTGAGTGTGTGTGTCTGTGTGCGCACAGGTGAGTGTGTGTGTGTGTGTGTGTGTGTGTGTGCACGAGTGAGTGTGTGCGTGTGTGTGTATGTGTGTGAGTGACTGTGTGTGTGTGCGCGAGCGAGTGTGTGCGTGTGTGTGTGTGTGAGTGACTGTGTGTGTGTGCGCGAGCGAGTGTGTGTGCATGTGTGTGTGGGGAGGGAGAGGGGGAAGCAGCGCTCACCTCAAAGTGGTGATCCACAGCCTGGAAGTACTCGGACAGTGGGAGAGGGCCGGAGAAGCTGTTGCGGAAGTCTTTCACTCCCTGCTTGGCAAAGTGCCGGTCAAAACGCTGGACCAGCTCACTGGCCACCAGCCACATATCCTCAAAGCTCTCACTCTGGATCCTGTAGCGCTCTGTGTGTGTGTGTGTGTGTGTGAGAGAGTGTGAGAGAGAGAGAGAGAGAGAGAGAGAGAGAGAATGAAAGATTGAAAGAGAGAGAGAGAGAGGGGAGCAGGGTCGTTATTGGCTCGTTGTCACTCACTAACTTCCATTCCTCTGATTCCGGTTTGTTCTAAAGGCTTTCGGAGAAAAAGAAAAATCATTCATCATTTCCTATGGAAATAGCAGACATCGCTTTTATTATCCATTTCACATCTCCCTGCATATAAAGGCTGGCTGGCCTTTTCAGAAATGGTACGTCAAACGGATTACCCATCAGCCATTACTCAGAGAAAACAGGTGAAACCTGCCAGTGCATTCACACTCCCACATGAGGACCATGTAGTCATCTGTGTCACCAATCACCTCTGAGTACTGCAGAGTGCAGGAACATCTGGACTGTAAATCGATGCCAGCAGTGAGTGAAAAGTGAAAATGGCTGTGCTGAAGCTGGAGTTAAGTGTGCATGATATTCCTTCCTGCCGCTTCCATTCCAGTGCCAGAGAGAGGCTCTTGGCCCAAAGCTTCAGTCTTTTAAAGCCGAGCTGGAGGAAAGGAGAGGCCACCTGTTCATGCTGTATTACCTTGTAAGGAATTACAGTGAAAGGGATGAGGTTATTGCCTACTCGGTCTCTAACACTTTCAAATGGACTTGGGGCTGAAGCGTCTGCTTCTGATATGCGTGCGATAGAAAAGCGTTTAGCTCTGTAAGGTGCAAAAAAAAAATACAATTCCAACCCACATGTTGTGAAACGCACCCTATGGCTTTTATAGGAAAGTAAATTACACTACAAGGCATGTGTAATGAAGATATTTGTATGCATTTTACTCTCTAAATGTGTCTCTGCATACAGGTTGTACCTGCGTGTGTGCGTGAGTCTGTGTGCGGGTGCGGGTGCGTGTGCGTGAGTCTGTGTGCGGGTGTGTGTGCGTGTGTGCGAGTCTGTGTGCGTGTGCGTGCGAGTCTGTGTGCGGGTGCGTGTGTGCGAGTCTGTGTGCGGGTGTGTGTGCGTGAGTCTGTGTGCGGGTGCGTGTGCGTGAGTCTGTGTGCGGGTGCGTGTGCGTGAGTCTGTGTGCGGGTGCGGGTGCGTGAGTCTGTGTGCGGGTGCGTGTGCGTGTGTGCGAGTCTGTGTGCGGGTGCGTGTGCGTGAGTCTGTGTGCGGGTGCGGGTGCGTGTGCGTGAGTCTGTGTGCGGGTGCGTGTGTGCGAGTCTGTGTGCGGGTGTGTGTGCGTGAGTCTGTGTGCGGGTGCGTGTGCGTGAGTCTGTGTGCGGGTGCGTGTGCGTGTGTGCGAGTCTGTGTGCGGGTGCGTGTGCGTGAGTCTGTGTGCGGGTGCGTGTGCGTGAGTCTGTGTGCGGGTGCGTGTGCGTGAGTCTGTGTGCGGGTGCGTGTGCGTGTGTGCGAGCGTGAGTCTGTGTGCGGGTGCGTGTGCGTGAGTCTGTGTGCGGGTGCGTGTGCGTGAGTCTGTGTGCGGGTGCGTGTGTGCGAGTCTGTGTGCGGGTGCGTGTGCGTGAGTCTGTGTGCGGGTGCGTGTGCGTGAGTCTGTGTGCGGGTGCGTGTGCGTGAGTCTGTGTGCGGGTGCGTGTGCGTGAGTCTGTGTGCGGGTGCGTGTGCGTGAGTCTGTGTGCGGGTGCGTGTGCGTGTGTGCGAGTCTGTGTGCGGGTGTGTGTGCGTGAGTCTGTGTGCGGGTGCGTGTGCGTGTGTGCGAGTCTGTGTGCGGGTGTGTGTGCGTGTGTGCGAGTCTGTGTGCGGGTGCGTGTGTGCGAGTCTGTGTGCGGGTGCGTGTGCGTGAGTCTGTGTGCGGGTGCGTGTGCGTGAGTCTGTGTGCGGGTGCGTGCGTGTGTGCGCATGCGCGTTTCACTCACGGGACGTCTTGGAGGCCAGCACGGTGACTTTGGCGCCGGCTATGAGCTGGAAGGCCAGCGCGTTCCCATCCCTGTCCTCAGACTTCTCCAGGAAGTCTTTCCCACGGCCGGAGAGGAGGAAGAGAAAGAGAAGCACAGCGCGGTTAGCTCAGCCGCCGGTGCTCAGCGCCCTTGTCCTGCTCAGGAGAAAGGTGAGCGCTCGCAGCCTTGTTTTGACAAATCTACAAAAGAGAGGATGACAGACAGAGATACGGCCTCCCTGTAGTCCTTATCTACCGCCAGGACGCCATGGAAGGTGAACCGCGCACGACGCCATTGTTCTTTATCTCCCCGGGGCTATTTGCTTACCACACAAGCGCAAGCTCAGAATTTATTTTTATTTCTCTTTTGTTTTTTGTTTTTTATAATAAAAGGGCAGAGACGCGATTCCTAGGAAGAGATATGGGTCCTCCCAGAGTGAGGCAGGGATGCCAGCAGCTCTGCAAAACCTCCCATTCAGGGACAAGAGGGGACCTACAGAAGAGCATCACAGGCCTTCAAACATGGCATTTGTTGTTTCTTATATATTATAATGTCAAATGTCAAAGAAAGTCATTTAAAAGAAAACATACTGTGCTCCATCCAATGCATTTGATTTGCACATGCACATATGATGAAAGTAACTACAATGGAGCATGTGCATAGTAGTGCAGACCATTTTCTCTCATTTATCTTTCGGTTCTGCACCAACCAAGATTAAATGTACATGTGACTATATCGTTTTGAAAAAAGCCATTACAACAAGCTTATGATCCTGAAACATATTCTGACAGCATTACATGATCTTTTATTTCCGGTCGCGTACCATTCTGCATTTTCTAGCATGAGCAGAAATTACCTTTATGAACTTCCCATAGGTATAACATCGGAAGTTAAAAAAAAAAAAACTTTAAAAAACCACTGTATAGACCCACGTGTTGATCCTGACATAGTAGCTGTAAACCCAAACTTCTCAATGTTTTTGTATTAAAAATACAATGATTAGGATGTGCTTCACTGCGTGCTGAAAGAGCAAAGCCTATGCTTAGATCTTATGGCCACTTAAGCATGACTGAGGCTCTGAATCCAGGGAGCACCA
Organism: Anguilla anguilla; assembly: GCF_013347855.1. NCBI lineage: Eukaryota > Metazoa > Chordata > Actinopteri > Anguilliformes > Anguillidae > Anguilla > Anguilla anguilla. The sequence continues at coordinate 55,754,481 of NC_049201.1, read as the reverse complement.
TTTCCCTGTGTGCTGTGAACAGGTGCTCTCTCTCCCAATCTCACCAAATATAGCACACACCTTCTCTTCATGGACTGCTGGACTACCAGGGCATGGATTCAATGGCAGGGATTCAATCAACATTCAGCCTTAATGTTGACTTACTAATAAATGCAAGCCTTAGTCCACCCCCCCCCGCCCTTCCTTCACACAGTTGAGCGAGTTCATTGTGGTGGTAGTTGAACTCACTGAACTGTACCCGTGCAAAACAAAACAAAACAAAAACAAAAAACAAACAAACAATAGCAAAACACTTGACAAACGCTGATTGAATCCAGCCTTGCGCTGTGGGACCAGGGGTGTAAGCTGCAGACTCTACCTGGGAACACCTCGTTGAGGTTAACTGGCGGTTTGTTGGTGTCTACTGTGATCTTGAACTGGGCGTTCTTGGAGGCCGAAGACAGGCAGCAGGCCAGGCGGAGGGGCAGAGCGAATCTGCACTGGGCCACCCTGGGCACCCCTGAGGAGAAGAGGGACGAGAGGGGAAAATAAGGACTGCGGTCACCACATGGATGAGAGCGTTTGTAAAACACGTTCCAAATAACTCAATGACAAGTCGACAGATCCCTGTAAGAGGAACACTGCAACTGATAAAATTACTATGGGGGGGAAGCTTACCAAGAGCAGAGTGCTTTCACCAATGAAAACCACAGCATACAGCTTTTACTGATGAAAATGCAATTGTGTGTCTGAGACGCGTGTTTTGGCATGTGCGCGTATAGATGTATCCATGCACATGGGGTAACGCAAGGTTACCAGTAAAGTAAGGGGTCTTAGAACAAAGACATCAGAGCACACATTCCTCCAGAATAAGAGCTAAAATACTCAGGAAACTTGATTTTGTTAGCATATGAAAACATGGCAGCAGAGAGACAGGGCTGTAAATTCTGCCCGTATCCTGGCAGTGGTCTCCGTATTGAATCCAAGGCTCTGGGGCCTGCTGCTCCTCTTATTGCTCTCTTCAGTGTGTGACTACAGCTTTGTCCATCAGGACAATAAATTAGCACAAGACCAAAGGATTCTGTTAGAAGCATGGTGAGTTTCTTGGAGCGGACTCTTTGAAGTGTACACGACAGTAAAGTTTCTCGTGTTGTTTGGCTGCTGTCTCTGAACTGAATTCAGTGGAGCATCTGCAAAAACCCAAGGAAGGTGTGTGTACAGAAGACAAACACATTTCATCTAGTGTCTCTACACACTTTTTTTTTTCCTTCCAGTTTTCAATTTCTGGCTCCAAAAACAGCGACTAATTATGGAATGAAAGTGGCCCATCGTAAGTCTTCTCAAAATTCCTGGTGCTGCCATTGCCAGAGAGACCACTGGAAAAACACAGCTCTGGAGTAACTCCTATACCCTTCCACTGGCCTGCTAGAATCATTTGAGTGAGAGATGAAGAGGCAGAGGACAAACTCTCCAGTAGCAAGTATTAGTTGCCAGCAGTTTACTAATCCTTTCCTGTTATGTCTGGACAGGTAACTTAACCCCCTTTCTGGAAGGTTTACCCTGCACTGCTCATTTGGCTTTATTACGGCTGGAGTGTAAAACTTTCTTTCAGTCCCTTCTTTCTCGCTTTCAAGCTTTAAAATTAAATATGTATGCTCAAGATACTGTCAATAGTACCTCCTTTCAGTAAACAGGGTTTGTGTCTGGCAGTGAGACTGCTTTGAGGTTGATGTATGTATGTACTCATGTATGACCAATTAACACAGAGACTGCAGGAAAAGCAGAAGAAGCTTGTTTATGCACATTTCCCATCATCCTTTTGCCAATGTTGTCTGGACAACTACTGATGTTAAACCACTAATCACAGCACAAGGACTTTTTCACCATGGAAAAAAGATGAAAAAAAAAACGTAGATGACCCTGCCTATGGAGAGGGTTCATGAAAATCACACATATCCAGCCAGATTAACGTAGAATCACTATGTGACTTTACTGCAGCGTTCTGAATGTTATCTTATCTCTACGCTATTGCAGAAAGTTATGCGTTGTCCATCAGACATTTTAAACTTTTTTCCCCAGCTGTCAATGGCGAATGTGGCCTGGACATTGACAGAGAGTCCAGACTGACAGTCCAGGATCTATCAGAGTAAAGTGTTTTTCCCTCCAGCGTATGTAGCTAGCGTTTGCTCACATTTCTGAGGGAAAGCGAATGTGGTCAAGGAGGCCCCCCTGCCATAAATCTTCCTGATGCAAAACCTAGAACATTTTTCTTCCACCATGGTGAACTTTTTACCTGAATCCCCAAAAGGAACAAGACCCCTGCCTCAGTAACCCAACCTGCTGTCTGTATTCTTAGGCCACAGTAGTAATTTACCTTCTGTCTGCGACGGTCACTCACCTGACCAGCCCCCCCCCCCCCCCCCCCCCCCCCCCCCCCCACCCAAAGCTACATCCCAAGCCTCAAATGGCTCTGGGTTTCCTCCTGCCAAGTTAACTTGTCCCTACTGTAATCAGCACTGACTGATGACAGCAGATCTAAAGATTTACAGTTCTACCTGAATTCCCATCCCTGGCTGCAGTGTGCTGGGAGAAGGCCAAAGGGAGATTAGAGGGCAGACGCAGGTCTATAGAGAGGGCATTGGAAACAGGAACAGTAACAGAAAATTCATGGGCTGGGGCTGCTCTGATGGAACCCCACATGCCGGTGATCTTCAATCCCGGGCCATGTCCGAATAAACATAAGCACTTGCCTACAATTGAGAATACAAGTAGAACACAAGTTATATACTTAATATTAGGCAAGTGGGCTTGTTTGGACATGGCCCTGGTCCTGGCGGGCCGTAGGGTCTACCAGTTTTTGGAATTAAATGAAAGAGAAAGAAATAGCAGCTCTAGACAGTGGATCATGGAGCACTCTGACAGCTGAGCCTTCTACAGATTCTGTTTGGTCACCCTTGGTGCTGGTGCACTCAGGCTGTCGGTGTCTTTACTCTATGGGCAGCTATGGGGTTTCTATTGCCGAAAGCCTTCCTATATGGGTGTGACCTAGACAGAACACTACTCACCTGCTGGGTTCAGCTCTTCAAGAGTGGCGGCAGCGCAAAAAAGAAAAAGAAAAACTCAATTCAAAATGTCTTGGGCACAGAAGCATAGTGGGGGGAAAACAAAAGGAAAGAAGAAATGAACTTCAACAACCGCACGACTCGTGTACGTCATATAAATGACAATCAAGATATGCAGCCAGAAAACTGTTGTCAGCCACAAATTCGTCTACATTTCAAACTGGAGAAAACACCCCAACTGATCTAAGATCAGATTACCCACCCCTATTCTGACATCATAAAATGCAAGAAAAAATATATGCCAGGGTCAATGCTTGAGTGGGACTCTTCCTGTGGACACACATGGGTGAGGATGTCTGTTACTGACAGATGGTTAGATGGCCTATGGTCATTAGAGCACTCATCACTTTCATCAATCTCTGAATTCAAGCAGGCACTCAGTGGAACCACACAAAAGCTGTGTCTTGCTTGTACAGCCATAGCCCTCTATCTGTCTACACCGTCTACGCACAAATAAACTAATATGCATTCCACATGATTTCCTTTTTCAAATGCATCCATCTCTACGAGGGCCATAGTTGGAGACTCAATGCGTCAAAGGTCAAGGAGGCCTGGTCACCCAGGTCCCCTAAGATGTGCTCTTTCACCCAAACACCTATTCTGTGCAGGCTGCCAGAAAACTAATCATCAGTCGTATTCAATTGATGCTGTGCGTTCTGCTTTTAACAGCACAAAAAAAACAGAGAAACACAAAGAAAGGTAAAGTGCAGAAAGTTCCGGGAAGAGCTTGAACAGCAAGCTGCGGCCAGGAGGCTTTCACACTTAAGTAAGCGCGTGAAACATACGCTGCTCGCTCAGATTGTGCATTTCACGCCTGGTTAGCTCCGATGAAATGTAACATCTCTCCCTGGCTGTGTGCCGCCATCTCAACAGCCAGAAAGGGGAAGCGAGGCACCCTCCATGGCAGTGATCCATGTACACACTCACGTCTACCGTGAAACCCGTCGTCTGCGTGTGGCCAACCCAGGGGAACAGTGGGTCGATGGAAACGCCTTTCCGTTCGAAAACTCGGTCCTGCTCTGCCTGGAGGAACTGATGGGCAGGTCTGTGTGCGTAGAGGCCACAGATTTTCAAAAAGAACCCATATACAATATGAAATACACTACATGACCAAAAGTATCTGGACACCACTTGGTCTGAGACATGAGTTTTTCATGGTTTGGGCTAGGCCCCATTGTTCAAGTAAAGGCAAAAGCGAAAAACTAAGTCTTGCCTGAGTAGTGCTTCTTTACATGCAACAAACTTTTGATTTGTCCTGCCGATTATGTAGAAGTGAAGTGAATTGAAAAACACACTCACTGCCTGCTCCACTACAGGGCCCACAGTCAAGTACGTGGTCTTGACAAAGCTCCAGCCTACTATGTTCCAAAACTTATTTTAGGTTCACCCCAAGGGAAAATGTGAAAATAACCAAAGTGAGAAAACTCCCATCACCCTAAAATTAGCTGGCTTACATTGTTTAATACATTAATTACTCCCCACATGTATTACTATTCCTGTTACTGATGACATCATTATGCACTGGCAATACAACACCCAGCCTTTTTTCATGCCAATTAAATGGATTAGATTTGAGCTAAGACACAGAGAGGGAAATCCAGAAAAAACAAAGAGAAAGATACAAAGAATGAGGAAAGGAACTGAGAGGTTGAGGGACAGGGAGAGAGTGAGCGTAAGAGAGGAGAGGAACTGAATATGAGAGAGTGTGAGTGTGTGCGTGTGTGAGAGAAAGAGAGAGAGTGAGAGAGAGAGAGAGCACACGCTGTATCACTGAGGGGGAGACAAAGCAGAGCAGCCGCTACTGTAAATCCCATTAGGGGGCGTTAAAACCTGGTAATTACGAGTCCGAGGCCCAGACATCCGAGAGTGAGGATGCCCCGGGCAGGACACCTGCATTCCCCACATTCCTGCTTTCATTGGAGAGCCACTGAGGCCAGCGTCAGCCAAGATTAATGCGCCCACAACATGAATAGAAAGCGAGGTTTTACAGGGCTGGGGTGCAGGAGGATCCTCAAACCGTGAAATCACACACAAAGGAAACTTAATGACGGGGGGGGGGGGGGGGGGGGGTTTGGGGGAGTTGGTCAGAGTTTCGGCTTGTGAGCAGACAGAATTCTTTTCTCTTCCCCCACGACAAACTATCAAAGGAACTGAAGAACTGATGTTATACGGTCAGCTGTAGGGAGGCGGTCGCTGATCGGAATGGGAATCGCGAGAGGCGTAATCGTGTGATAGTGAGAGCCGTAGGAAACTGAAATCTTACATGAGAATGAGAGCCGTTTAAGTTTCAGTGTCATGGCAAGTGAGCGACGTATGTGTGAGTCCCGTATTTCAGGCTCAAGAACAGAAAACGTGATTAACGGGCGAGACATTTCAGAGCTGGCGACGGAAATTTCCGGACAGCGACGGCGCTTGCGTTCGGGTCGCGGGCAGGTCGAGGGGCGCGTGATGGATCAGGGTTTAGGGGTCAAACGTGGCGACCGCGGCGAGCGCGTCGGCCTGAGGTTCCACGCTCCGGCGGCCATTAGACACATTTTCACCCCATAAAATAAACACACGCACCGCAGACCCCAGTCAGCCAGAGCCGCTGCTGCGCGCCCAGCTGGGCCAGGGTCTCAGGGAACAGCGCAAAGCAAGAACCGCCGATTTATCACGTCTCAGCCTGACACTCAGATAAAATCAAGCACTGCAAAACAGACATCCATTTCATTAATGTTTTTGTCTCTGCAAAAAAATCCATCTATCAAACATGAGCCTCTCGAATTGTGAAGGTAAGTTGTGAAGAAACTACCCATAAGCCAGTCTTCTCAATTGATGAATTACCTCCACGCAGTGGTAAGTCTCTTCTATAAGAGACTGATTGAGAAAGCAGTGCAACGGAGGATGAAAAAAGGCAGAAAAACATTCTGCATTTTTCCTGTGGGCCCAAAACTCATTTTTACATCTGTCTTGGAAAAATAAAAAGGGAAAAAAAAGACAACGTGAGTAACTATTTGTCGTTTGGCATTCTCACACAGTCACAGTAAAACCAAGCCAAGGCAAACAGTTTGGAAGCGGAGCTCTTTTCTCTCAACAGACAGTAAAGTCCCTAAGCCAACACACATGCACACACACACGTACGCACACACACACACACACACACACACAAACATGCATGCACACACGCACAAACACACACGCGCGCACACACACACACACACATGCATGCACACATGCACAAACACACACGCGCACACACACACACACACAAAATGCACACACTGACAGGCGCATACACACGCGCACACAGACAACACTCACAGACAGTTTGTTTTTTCCATTCTTTCAAACCAAGCCATTCATTTTTCATTCAGCTGGTGTAAAGAGAAAGGTACATATAAGATGTGTAAATGGGATTTGGACATTCTACTGAGAAACAAAATAGCATTTCTGCACCAGATGACAGAGGCTGAAGCAAATGCGCTACGGCTTGTTAAATAGACCATTGTTCAGCAACAACAGAATGATTACTAACCACCATTTCTTCCATTAAAAAAGAGAAAAAAACTTTCTGGGCTCAAATGGTCATAAGACACAGAGAGGAGGAGGGTATAAAAAAAGCCCCTACGTTAAAGTCGCTCTATTTTTGGACTTACAATAAAACTGGCCAGAATTTTCCTAGCCTTTTCAAATTTAATGCTCTTTTAGGAACCTTTCCACATACGGCTGCCAAAATAGACACAGTCCAAGGGAAACAATAGCACAAATGCTTTTTTTGCCTTTTAAAAAACCAAAAATCTCACGACAATTTTATTCTAATAAAGAGGGCTTTTGTAAGAAGAGAGGCTAGCTCATTCCAGCAGTAAATACAAGCTGCTAGCTGATCGATGCATTTCCATGCTTTCATGTTTGACTGTTCTGTGTGGAGCATCTGTTTATCAACCCATGATTCAGCAAAGCTTAACCCAAGCCCTGGGGAGCCCTGCCTTTCCTCCCAGCTGCGCTCAAAGCCAATTAAGTTCGGCTGAGCCGTTAATCGATTACTGCTCTGGATGTCACACATAAATTATCTGTTTGTTCTTAGTTCTTTTTAGATATGGGCTAGTGGAAAGGTTCATGTTACCAGAACACAAACAAAGATGCTTCTTTGATTCATTTCGATTAACCCAAACCCCTTATTCCCATGATTAATAGAAAGGTATTCAGTGAGTTGATCAATGGGGCGGTACTCATTCAAAGGGCAACTCCAAATCTGTTGCGATGGCAGTTATTTATAAAAATGAGAATAAACATAATCTTTGTATAAGCACAAAAATACCTCTAAGAGCACAATTATTTCACAATTGATTTATGGAAGATTATGTGTAGAGATACAAAATACAGATCGGCCTGTGATGATTTGCTTAATTACACATCATTACTGGAAACAAAAACATGCCTGCACCGCATACTCCCATGGCCAAGTCTTGGAAACAAAGACGGACAAACCTGTTCATCCATCAGTTTATCCATCTATCCAACTGTTACTCCAGACAACACTACAGCAATTGTTCAAGGCATAGGTAAAACCGGCACGCTTTCCAATCACAACAGTACTTCTGTTACACTGTGACCCTTTTTGACACTGACAGTTAGTCAGTCTTGTTCATGTTTCCCTGGAATTCAAATATATTGGCGAGACCGTTGGGAAGTCTTACTCAGAGCACACAGGGGTAGTTTATCTGCACACAGGGTGTATATGTGTGACCTGTGGGCCTGGTGTAGGACAGAACAGGTGTGATGTACTTGTGGGTGTGCTGTAGGACAGAGCAGGTGTGATGTACCTGTAGGTGTGCTGTAGGACAGAACAGGTGTGATGTATCTGTGGATGTGCTGTAGGACAGGACAGGTGTGATGTACCTGTGAGTGTGCTGTAGGACAGAACAGGTGTGATGTACCTGTAGGTGTGCTGTAGAACAGAGCAGGTGTGATGTACCTGTGGGTGTGCTGTAGGACAGAGCAGGTGTGATGTACCTGTGAGCGTGGTGTGATGTACCTGTGGGTGTGCTGTAGGACAGAGCAGGTGTGATGTACCTGTGGGTGTGTTGTAGGACAGAGCAGGTGTGATGTACCTGTAGGTGTGCTGTAGGACAGAGCAGGTGTGATGTACCTGTGGGTGTGCTGTAGGACAGAGCAGGTGTGATGTACCTGTGGGTGTGCTGTAGGATAGAGCAGGTGTGATGTACCTGTAGGTGTGCTGTAGGACAGAGCAGGTGTGATGTGCCTGTGAGTGTGGTGTGATGTACCTGTGGGTGTGCTGTAGGACAGAGCAGGTGTGATGTACCTGTGGGTGTGCTGTAGGACAGAGCAGGTGTGATGTGCCTGTGAGTGTGGTGTGATGTACCTGTGGGTGTGCTGTAGGACAGAGCAGGTGTGATGTACCTGTGGGTGTGCTGTAGGATACTGCCACATTTCCTCCTAGGTCAGCTGGGGGGTACGGCCCATTCAGGAAGGCGGAGAACATCACTGTGGTTGTAGCTCCCGCACCTGAAATACACACAGATCTCCATCAACAACAGCCCAGCCCATTAAACCATAGCTCTAACCACTGAACCACAGCCCTTACCACCAACTGTACATCTATGCACTTCTGACCAGTACTGACAGCATTTACTGGGCCCCAAATCCCAGCTCTGCCACACTTGTATACACACAGCCAATGAGGGTCTTCTCTAGAACAAAATGGCCTCACACACTGGCTGAGAAGAGCAGGCTGGGGCAGGTGGGGAGGGGTGATGTCTACATTCACGATGTGACCGCAGTTCACATTTTTGCCCAGTGGGGAAGTATATCCGGTGTTCCAGCAGTGAGGAGATGGCAGGCATGGGCACAAGCTGGCAGAGTGGAAGGTTTTAAGCGGGCACATAAACTGGGCTTATTTTATTAAGACACACCACAGACACATTAGACTCCATCCAAAACCACTGCAGCCCATTTACTGCTTAATGGTGTCGACGGAGAGGACAACGCAGATACGTACACACACACTTCCACTCCCACACAAAACGCCTTTATGTTCACCAGGCCTGTCCAGAAACAGAGTGTGACGATTTCAATACTGCTCTCCTCCCCAAACAAGCCGTGCGGGGAGAAGAGACCTCGCACTCCACATAAAAAAGGAAAACGGCACCAGCACAGACGGGCCATATTTCAGCTAATGCGTCTTCAAAAAGCCTGCCAGACTAGAGCAGTCAGACAGAAGTTCCCCTTTGATGATGAGTGTTTGAAAAAAAAAAAGAGAAGAACTTCACCATACAAGAAGTTGGCTTCCAGCAAAAAAAAAAAAAAATTTCAGTCCTTATATTTATATAACTGTACATCCACACAACCTGAACAGGTGACGGACGTGCGGTTATTAGTGGGGAATCGGTGCTACTGGGTAAAAGCAGTTGAAAGCCCTGAGCAGGCTTCTGTTCCTCAGCCTGTCCTGTGAAAGACACTCCATTAATGACCCTGGAAATCTGAGCGAAAGACTCCAACAGGCAGGAACGGGGTCCCGTCCATCCGTCCGTCCGTCCGTCCATATCAGCCGGGCCATCGCATGGGCCGCGGGCGCTTTCTCTGCGCCCCGTCAACTCCCCTGACAGGGTGAAGGGGGGGGGGGGGGCATTAGGCAAAGAAAACCCTGCTTTTAACCTTTACACCCCAGCGCATTTGACAAACACGCTAAAGTGAGTTTTCCAGCCACTTGGCCCTTCTCCGCGAGAGGCCCGGATTACTGCTGACACCATTAGTGGACGCAAAAACAAAGGATGAGCCCCCCCTCCCTTCCTGCCCTCCTACTTTTAGTGGTTGTGTAAACCAGAGACATCTTAACCGACCCCTTTTGACCCTTCCTGACCTCTCTGTCAGGCTCAGAAGTGTCTGGAGTTTCTGTGGAGCCTCTCACAGGCACATTCCTGAGACGGAATATATGGGGGGGTGGGACGGGGGGCAGTGCCACCCTCTGGTCTCCTTCTGTCAGAAGAGAGCTTTTTTTGCTGCTGCTACTGGCCACTGATTCTGTGGAACGCATGCAGGGTTACACCTTCACCACTTGGTGGAGCTAAAAAAAAAAACAGACTTTGGGCTGCATCTGATGTTCTTGATCAGCAGCCTCTGGTGCTCAGTGAGGCACTTTGCGACACTTCTGACTTATTCGCACCACAAACAAAAAGGGTTCTCATTCATTTACGTTACATTTATTTAGCAGAAACTTTTATCCAAAGCGACATACAAAAGTGCATATCGTGGTCATTGGAAAACTACAAAACACAGGTTCAATAAGGTACATTGCGTGTAAATCATTCACTCTCTGATTTACACACAGTGCTCTCTTGGCCCTCATCTACAACCAGGTGTACTACAAGAACTGATGCAAGTTAAGCGCTGCTACATAATTTCCATGCAAAACGGAACACCCAAATGTTCAGCCCAGAGTAGGAAAAAGGGAAGTATTCATAACTCAAACTGTGCAGCTTGGTCCTTTCTGCATCATCTGTAGCGAGGAGGAGGCTGGCTGAATGGGTCTGAGGGCCACTTTAGCAGGCCTAGCGCAGTGCAGCTGTTACTGCAACAGCAGGCTTTGGAGCGTACGTGCAGGCCTTTCTCCTTTAATGGAGGAAAGGCTGTTTTCGGAATTTTGAAACTCCTTTGGCTACGATATGGATAAACTCCTGCTTTGGGGTTTCAGTCACACTTAATTCACTGTTTCCCAACATCAGATAAGCCACACCCCTCTGATGAAGCCTGATGAAGGGATAGTTCCCCAACACTCTCCGTCTCTCTCAGTCTCTCTCGGTCTCCCTCTCCATCAGTTTAACTCAAATAATTGTTTCTGACATGCAGAAATAATAATAATGATGATGTGTTTTTGTAAGGGGGTGGTACTGAACAATTCTGACTGATGAAGAACAGGCATGTCAGAAATGTAACTCAGCCACTATTAATAAGACTGCTACTGAACTGGCACGATTTGCAGGGCTGCAGAGTTTCATTTTCTTATTTGCATTAGTGCATCTCTGGCACCAGCAGTCTACACTATCAGGTGTGCAAACAGTTTTTGTTTCCTAACATGATGAATGAACAATGAAAATAAGAGTAATAAAATCATAATAACACGATAATAACCAAGCACACAACTTCACAAACCATCTAATTGTACGAATGTCAAGACGTATTTGCCTATCCAATGTCCTAGGAGCTACAGCAGCTCTCTCCCTCTCCACCTCCGGCCCACTGTTGACCACTTTTCAGAATCTTCAAAGGGCAATAAAAGAAAGTATGGAGCACTGGGTCTTTGGGTGCCATCTGAGAATAGTAAAAAAAAAAAAAACAATATTGCAAAACATGGACTGTTAGCCTTGAGGAAGCAGAAGCTGGAGATGATGTATCCCAAACAAAGCGAAAGGCGGGAAAACTGACGAGAGCCCTTCCTAATTACAGAGACACACGGCGAAACATCCCAGGCCAAAACATCCAAAACATCCCAGGCACCGGCGAGAGTGTGGCCAGGCAGGAGCGCCACGGCTCCTTGAGAAACTATGCCAGGAATGCCACACGGCGGCTAATTGGTTGATTGAATGCATTCCCTGTGATGGAATCTGTGGGCTGAAGAAAGAGATGTGTGTGTGCGTGCGTGCGTCCATGCATGAGTGTGCGTATGTGTGCGTGTGAGTGAGAGAGGGAAAGAGAGAGAGAAAGACACACCAAAACAGAATGAGAGAGAGACAAAGACAGAGAGAGAGTAAGTGAGAGTGAGTGAGACAGAGAGAGTAAGAGAGAGAACGGTTTTATGTTCTGTGCCAATGCAAATCATTCCCATATAGCTATAGCTAAAAAAAAAGCACGGAGGTGTCTGAGGAGCCTTTGTTCCCGGGACCGTCGTCATGTGAACAGCGCAGGGAAACGTGCCGGTTTCTGACAGCAGCGGATCAGCTCGGCCTCGTCTCATTTTCGGCCAGAATGTGCCGGCGAAACGACGGCTGTCAGCAGGAAGCCGGTCGGGCCGAGCCCAGAGCCCAGCTTTCACGGGAGAGCCTTAACGGTCTGGAGAGATCAGTCCGCGCTGCTCAAAGCTAAAGAAGGGGGATGATCCAGACTGTGTGCTGCAGCCAAGAGGAGACATGTGAAAATAATAAACACTAAAGATAGCTCTCTCTCGCCAGGAGTACGTTAAGGACCGCGTGAGAGGACGTGTGCGTCCGTGTGAGGGTATGTCCGTCTGTTAGCCTACGTGCAGGGAACAGCTGCCAAATTGCACTTTAAAGGCTATTTTCATGAAGGGGGGAGTTGACGTTTTGAGGTCACCTGAAACCCTAAACTCCTGAGAGTTAAAAAATAAATAAAACCTTAGTGTCAATACCGGAGAAGTGTAGTTTGTAATTAATGTAATGATGCATTTGCTTTGGAGTGGGTTGAGTCAGCGCAGTACACCGTCTGAGTCGCTGAGGGTTTCCACTGACCTCGGAACAGTCCTTCACCAAAGGTCTGAGAGCAAAGGAGTATAATCACACACACAAAGGCCCTACATACTTATCCAAAGTAACAGCATGCACGTTACATGCATAAAAGCCGCTCTATATTACACACGCAAACTCAGTCGCACATGCACACACGCACATGTGTACAACTGAACATACACACACCATGTGCATTTCATTTGTTGTGTGAATCGCCTGTGCCCTTTCCCATAATCCAGAACCAGCTGCAGAAGATCGGAGTCCCTCTAGATAGTGGCAGATCGGCATTTCTGTCATTATTGATCTCACATCAGTGTGTACAGGCTCTAACCTGCTCACACGCTCTCAGGTTGACAGCAGCAATTAGAGACTAGGCCTCAGAGTTAACTCCCTCTAATTCATGGAGTTAGACACACACACACACACGCGCGCGCGCACGTACGCTCACACATGCACACACGTGTGCAAGCACGAATGCATAACCCTGAGGGAAGACCTGAAATAAAAGTTCATCAGTAAATGCACTAGCGCTTCTGAATTCCACTGCAATATACACAAATGTAAGCAGGCAGAGGAGTTCAGTTAGAAACCCAGATAAGTCACTCTTAAAGGACGCTCACAAATTCTGGTGCAAAGTCAAAGTGATGGACTAACACAGTCACAGTGGTCTGATAGACCCAGTGCTTTTTATGTTCACACTATTTTCCGTTGTGACTGATGACGGTTTTCATTCACCAAAGCTCCACCCATTTCCTTTCTCCAGTCCTCCAGCCTTGGCACAGGAAGCCGTGCGGTCAGGCTATGCAGGTGATGTGCAGACAGAGGTGCTGGTCATGCACAGGTGCCAAGCCTCGTGGTGGTTTATGTCCATTAGACAGCATTGCTTTCAACAGGGCTGATAACCACACTTAAAAACCAGTCTCTCTCCATCTCCCCAAGTCATATTCTCCTTCTTTCTCTCTCTCTCTCTACACCCCACCACCCCCAATAAAACCAACAAGTGTAAGCTAAGGACTTGGTACTAAAGTACATTACTGTACAAAGAGTCAAGGTGGAGCATCTAAAAGAGTAAACCGTTCTGCTGAGACAAGAACATTCTAGAAGGTATTCATTGCTGGGTTTGCATGTGGGAGCTCTGGGTACATTTAATGTTTATTGGTCTTAAGGACATTCAGATGGCTATAAAAATGTCCCAGTACAACAACACGTGCGCTCCTGGACGGGGGCATTACTGTATCGGGCCATGAAGTGGTTTGAGCGCGCGCGCACACACACACACGTGCACACACGCGCGCAGAAGGGGCGGCGCAGAAGGGGCGACGCAGCAGCGAAGCGTGCCGGATCGCAGGGGCTTGTCCGCGGACGCTTACCCATGGAGTCCAGCACAAACTGCTCCTGAGTGACTGCGAGGGGAGGCTGCACGCACACCGTCAGCTTGGGGCTCTGCACCGCCGAGCGACACCGCACCGAGATCTGAGAGAACGACAGGGGGGCGGGGACAGGACGGCAGGAAGGAGGAAAAAAGAGGGGAAACACAAGGAAGATGTAAAAGAGAGTGAGGGGGGATGAGAGTTTGTAAGCAGTAATTGACTGAGGCTGGTTTCTTGCTGGTAAGAAGGTGAGATGGTGTCAGAGACGTGTCTCTACAGTCAGAGACACTGTCAGCTCTATGACCGGCTGAACCATCGTGGATCTGGCCTCTTCCAGGAACAGCCAACACATTCATCTTCTACACGCTGACAGGCCTACAAACCAGCACACTTGCTTCAAAGAGCAAACAGCATACAAATACTCCTTTCAGACACACACACGCGCACACTTGTTAACTAAGGGACAGTACAGACACTGTTGTTACCTTTTTACAGAAAACCTGCTTTACTGTCTCCACACAGGCTAAATCTTGCAGTCTGCAGTGTGTGCTTCTCATTAAAGCACCACTCCGGAGACAGATTTGGGTCTTATTAGCATCCTCGGGCTCCAGTTACACCACAGAGGAAGAAAGGACAGGAGCCGTGCACGCACTGTAGCTGATTACTGAGCTAGTGAGCTCATCGCCTCTTAACATTTACACACACGCGCATGCACACACGCACACACACACACACACAAACACAGAACTCAAAACTGTACCTTCACAGTGACGGAGGGGACAGGTATACCACTGATTTCAGGAATGACAGCTTTCTGTGAAAGAAACAGAAACCATCAGCACAATTACAGCAAAAGCTGTTTTTGACTGTGCGCTGCACAGACTTACACTGTAATAACCTCTTTACTGCGGGTGCTGGGGCAGTGTATCACATCGCTTCCACACCAAGGTTCATAATCCATCTTTATTAAGATAGATTATGAAGTGTCATGTGACATCACTCATGACATCATTATGACATCACTGCCAGAGTCGGTACCCCCTGACTGACAGAGGTTAGCACGGGAAGCAGGGATTTTCACATTTTGTGCCGCGATGGGTCACTTCTGCTTGAGTTGGGGGGGAAAAAACATTTTAGCTCAGTCTTCTGAATGACAGGGACTTAGCAGCTGCAACCAGTCTTGCATGTCCGCAGACACCAAAAGAATGAGGAAGCAAACTATTCTCTGCCAAGAGAACCAAAGAGCCCGGGCTGTTCTGAACCCAGCATTTCCTCTGTGGCTTTGAAATTAATTCAGATTTATTGCGCTGATTCAATAAGACACAAGAGGGGGTCTATTCCAAATAATCATTTTGAAAAAGAACACTAACAAGACCTTAACCCACTTGCTTTTCAGTGGTCGCTTTTGATTACTTGAATTTACTTTTTCCTTTTTTTTTTTTTTTTTTTAAGAAGACCATAGGAAATTAATTATCTGCGCTCAGATATTTTTCTCAATGGCCAGGGTTACTGTAAAAGTATGAAATTAAATACTGTGGTTATCGTTCATTACTGAGGAAGTCCGAAGCATCTGGACCCTATCTCTGGTTTATTTAGTCTGAATTTTCTCGGGACTGTGGGAAGACCCGGTTCCTGGCTTTGGGAAACCGTCCTGCTGTTCATTTCTCTTGACCTTTCTTCTTTCCCACCACAGACAATGTGCTCAGGAGCAGTGCATGTTTGGAGGATCTGGACACCTGGCCAACCCCTGCCCTTCCCTCCCTCTGGACCCAGGCCAGGCGAGGAAACTTGGGGGGGCCCAGGCATATAGACGAGTAAATGAACGCATTCACATATACATACATGGCGCATATACTGCATAGGCATATATATATATATACTGCACAAATACTGCATACACATACACTGCACATATACTGCATACACATATACTGCACACATATATACTGTGCATATACTGCATTCACATATACTGCACACATACATGCTGCGCATGTACTGATTATACATATACTGCTCATATATACTGTGCATATACTGCACACATATATACTGTGCATAACCTGCACACATATATACTGTTCATATACTGCACATATACTGTATGCACTGTGCATATACTGCATACACAGATACTGCATATACTGAATACACATGTAAAATGCGCATGTACTGCATACACACTCGCAGGTCTGGAACACTTTTACCCAGGTCCAGCACTGTTTCTCATAAAACTCAGGTCAATGTATTTATGTTCTTTAATACTGTACGTCACTCTGGATAAGAGCACCTACTAAATTAATGTAATGTAAGGTAATGTAAAATGAGAGCAATGGCAGCAATATTGACCTGCAGCCACTGACCACAAGCCTTTGCAAATCTCCACCTTCAGATCTGGCCTAACCAGCCCCCATCTGGCATGTAACACGCCAGGGATCAATGGATGATATTCCCTGACTCCTGCGGTCTGTGGACTGGCTGAAGCAGGGACTCGGTTAGGGGACTGTTCTCTGATGTAGCGCCACGTACCGAGACGTCATCCAGGCTGGCAGACACGCTGGCCGTGACCACCAACTCCTCATCTGCGTCTGCTTTAGGCAAGATATCTGAGAACGTGTGAAAGAGAGAGGGAGGGAGGGAGAGAGAGAGGGGAAAGGAGTGCAAGGTGGTTAGGCTTGCAGGGTTTTGTGGTGGGATAAGGATCCCTGCATACACAGACACAAACACACACACCGAGCCAAAACCACTCATACACAGACACAAACACACACACCAGACCAAAACCACTCATACACAGACACAAACACACATACCGAGCCAAAACCACTCATACACAGACACAAACACACACACCAGGCCAAAACCACTCATACACAGACACAAACACACACACCGAGCCAAAACCACTCATACAGACACAAACACACACACCGAGCCAAACCACTCATACACAGACACAAACACACACACCAGGCCAAAACCACTCATACACAGACACAAACACACACACCAGACCAAAACCACTCATACACAGACACAAACACACACACCAGGCCAAAACCACTCATACACAGACACAAACACACACACCGAGCCAAAACCACTCATACACAGACACAAACACACACACCAGACCAAAACCACTCATACACAGACACAAACACACATACCGAGCCAAAACCACTCATACACAGACACAAACACACACACCAGGCCAAAACCACTCATACACAGACACAAACACACACACCGAGCCAAAACCACTCATACACAGACACAAACACACACACCGAGCCAAAACCACTCATACACAGACACAAACACACACACCAGGCCAAAACCACTCATACACAGACACAAACACACACCAGACCAAAACCACTCATACACAGACACAAACACACACACCAGGCCAAAACCACTCATACACAGACACAAACACACACACCGAGCCAAAACCACTCATACACAGACACAAACACACACACCAGGCCAAAACCACTCATACACAGACACAAACACACACACCAGGCCAAAACCACTCATACACAGACACAAACACACACACCGAGCCAAAACCACTCATACACAGACACAAACACACACACCAGGCCAAAACCACTCATACACAGACACAAACACACACACCAGGCCAAAACCACTTATACACAGACGCAAACACACACACCAGGCCAAAACCACTCATACAAAGACACACACACACACCAGGCCAAAACCACTCATACACAGACACAAACACACACACCGGGCCAAAACCACTCATACACAGACACAAACACACACACACACACACACACACACACACACACACACCAAGTCAAACCCACTCATACAGACACATAGACAGACAGAGGCAGAGGAGCCCACAGACACACACATTCCAGAGTGTCCTCGGACGCCCAAACACATTCCACAGACACGCGTCTCCTGGAGGGGGCTTTCCCAAACATCCCCGGGCACTCCTCCTCCCCCATCCCCATCCCTCTTCCCAGGGCGCAGAACCCAGCTCCACCCGTCTCGGAATCAGAACCCAACGCACCCCGGGCCTGGGATTAAACCTGAGCCACAGCCGCGGCCGGCGCTGACGCCGCTCGTTTATAACCTGGCTTTGGGGCTTTGGACAGCAGCACACACGGCCCTGCCTTCAGCAAACAGCTCACCGCCGGAGAGAAAATCCCCCTCTCAAAGATTACGGAGGACCAGATCTGCGTCAAGACGGCGCGAGTGCCTGCCAAAGCGAGGGAGATTAGGGAAACAAAGAGGGGAATTTGGGCTCTTCTTCTCCCGTGTGTGAGGACGGCATACCACCTGAAGTAAGAGAGAATAATGATGCCTGCCTGACTCCTACACTCCTGAGCATGAGGCTGAAACTGCTACAGCAGTACGGCAAAAAGCAGGCAGAAGACTGGGTTTGGACGAGCCTTACGCAAGGAAGACTGTAAGGCTGTTGTGCTGGAGCCTGATTGTCAGTGAAGCGATATGTACTTCGTTTAAAACTGTGATACACTGTGGTAAATGTGATGCATTCTGAGCTCTCAGGAGACACTCCAGTTCTGTGCACTCCTGCTCTGAAGCAGGATTACGATCATTCGCTTTTGAAAAAAAAATACATGTGAGGAGAATGCGGGCAGCAGTGAATACAGGACAGCTGAAGTGATAGTGCGGTTGATTCATAGGTTTACCACTCTTTTCTAATCAATGAAAAAACACTGAGGCATAACTGGGATAAACAGGCCAGAAGGTGAGAGGGGGGGGTTAAGAGAGTTCCCACATAACAGAGTTAAACGCCGCCACCCCCCCCCCCCCCCCCCCCCCATAACAGAGTTAAACGGCCTGCGGGATGGGACGTAGCGGAGATTAGCGGCCCCCGCTTCAGCGTGGAACGCTGCGGGACCCGGTTTATTATGAGAGAAAACGTGCTGGCGCGGCGGTTTGTTTGGGTGCGCTCTTCCAGAAAGCGGGGTCCCACGCCGCAAAGCCGATAAACCGCCATCGAACCCTGCACAAATTCATCCGTTGCTAGGAGCCAGACAAGCATGTTTGTGTGCTCATTCTCCGGGGAAATGCCCATTCTACAATCCACACTTTGATTGATGTGTTTTGAACCAATGGTATTCCAGAATACTCAAGCCTAGAAATAATTAATTTAATTCCCACGTAAGTCCTTGCATGTGTGAACGGTGCCCATTTCGGTCCACTGGGCCCTTGCCTTTATATGGAATACATGAGCAAGCACATTTAACTAAGAAGCCTGACACATGTGGTGTGTATCTGGGGGCAGCTCAATGCCTGTAAAAAGATTGGGGGGGTGGTGTTTTTTCAGGTTTGTTGCCAGGACCTCTTACCCTGGGTCCTGGCGGCCTCGCGGATGACCTTGTGCAGGGTCTTCAGCTCGGCATCCACCTCCTCGTAGTTCACCTCCCGCGCCTCCACCTTGGGGGCCATGAAGAAGGAGGGGTCGGTGCCCATGTAGGAGCACTGGAGGTGCCCGTCTCCGCTAAGCATCACCACCACGCCCCTCAGATCCCTGCAATGACCAACCAGACAGGCTTTATATCTTTATCTTTCTATACCACCCCATACACACACATTTAGTTCAGCACTACAATGACCAGCAGCCCCTACCACCTCAGCTACACCAAGCAATGTAGTTCACAAATATAACATTCATCCATATTAGTAATTCAACATATTTATTTATTAATGTATCATATCATTATTAAATGCGTACCCTTCTCCTGGAAAATCTAAGATTAATATCAAGCTCTAATTGGATAAGAATGTTAAATAATGATCATAAACTGTAAAAGAGAGAACAGCTATTGGTGTTCATCAGAAATAATCCCTCATGTACAGGCAATGACACATTTTTTCCCATGGTTCTGTTCCTGTTTTTAGTCCACTGCATGACTTTTTCAAGCGTGAAGAGGTCTTTTTTTACTGACCTCCCACCCACAAAGAGTGCAAAGATGCTTCTTCAAAAGAGCCTGCACAACCTGATTTAGCGACTAACCACACAAGTTCAATTAAACTGAGGGAAAGGCTTGAAGGCTTAAGTTGGCCAAACGGCCTTCGGAACGCTTGTCTGCATGCCACCGTCTATCTGATGCGCTGACACTTTATGGACCAGGAGTCTGGTCGCACACCAAGACCGTAAAAAACGGTGGTCACACGGTTATAGCTGTGACCGCATCTGGCCGGTCAGGGAGCCCCGGGTTCAGGAACACAGACACACACAGCGGAACGCAGAAAAAGAAAAGGTGGTTTGGAAAATCCCGGGCGAAAATGATAGCCGCGCTGTCTCTCAGTGCAGGGGCGGGCCGGGCCAACAAAGGGCAGAAAACCCACATCCCGTCTCAGTGTTTATCTGAGCGCTCTCATTGGCCCCAGCCCACACTGTGAACGCACATCTGTACCTGCTCAACACAGAGGGGAATTAAGGGTAGAAACTCTAACTGGACGTGTGGCGGAGGCAAAGCAGAACCCTACAGCCACGCACGAACGCACGCGCACAAAGGGAAGGCCAAAGGGTACACAGAAAAGCAAAGCGTAAAATAAAATCAGGGGTCAGCAAAAACGTATGCAAAATCCTAAACAATTTAAGGGCTGTAGATTAGATAGTACTAAACAAAACTGCAGAAGAGCTCTGAAATTAAGCTAGCTGCCATAAAGCCAGGCGGAATCACACAGCCATACGGTTCAAATAAACATCCTATGTTAATTTCACACACGCATGCATCCACAATCAACTCAACGCACATACACACAGAAGGCCAAAAACATATTTCCAAATAATCATATGAAAAGTCAAACGAGCCACTCCTCAGCCACTGTAAGACCCTGACCAGTGCGTGAAAAGGCGCTGTAAGGTGAGCCCGCGGACGCTAACCGGCTGCAGATGTGCCGTCTCTGCAGGGCAGGAAAGCCATAACTCCGCCAGTAAGGACCTAGACCTGCAGCGGCAGCAGCACGGGGCTAACGTCCCCTCAGAGAGCACCGTGCGAGGAGGGTTAGGGGCGTGTGGGCAAGCCTGCCCCAAATTCCCCCCGCTCCAGTCCCACGGTCCCCCGACCAGCTGCCCCAGTGCCCCTGGCCAGGTGCCCCACTACCCCCAGCTCCAACCCTACAAATTAAAAGCGCCTGTTAGGGTACCCGAGGGTCCAGCTGGAGGTTATCTTTCCAATTAAAACTTCTCTTGTTATAATTTATTTCCTGCGTGTTTCTAGTTTCAGGGCATCCAGGTGTAATAAAGCTGTTTTCCATAAATTGTTTTTGATTACCTGGTAAGGAACCTGGTCAAGAAAAAATAAAAGTTCAAGAGAGCATGCATTTTCTGAGAGCATTCACCACTTGAATGCTGCAGAAGTCACATCATCTAGCAACAAATTTGGAATGGCGACAACACTGGGATAATGGGAGCAAAGCTACAGCAATAAGAAAAAGAAAACAGCGCATTTCATAACTGCACATGAACTGAGGGCAGAATGAGCACGCTCTCACACACTGATACACAAATACAGATTACGTTCCGCTATGTGGTCGGGGTTGAATCAATCCAACCCTAAACCTCAGCGCCGTGTGCATGAAATAAAACATCTGGGCCTGGGTACTGGTGGCAGCATTAGAGATCTCAGAGCCAAGAACCTAAGTGGTACCATACATTACATACCGGCACTGATACTGCACCATTAAATAGTGCCATCTGAAAAATGGATGCCGGCTCAAACCCTACCCTGGTTTCCTAAGAATCTGCAATCTGGTTTACCATTATAACAAAATTTACCCTGCGAGTGGCTCATTAGCTGCACAGATCTGTTTGTAGTTATGGTCACATGGGGTTACCCTCTGGCTTCTATGTGCTCCAGAGGTACCAGGGAGGTTAAAAACAAAATGGCATAAATCAAGCATCTGCCATCCTCCTCTGATTTTCCTTAATGTGTCCTGGAAAAAAGTACTTTACTTCTGGGGGGTCGGAAGTTCACAGAATACCTCAGGCATCTGTAGCTGCAATATAGCTCTAACTATAACTCTAACTGTAGCTCTAACCTCCTTGACTTTTCCATTTCCCTAGGGGACACCGTGGTGTCATCATCACCCACCACAAAAAACCTCGGAGTGGTGATGGACAACAGACTGTCCCTCTCCCAGAACATCACGGCGGTGAGTCGAACGTGCAGGTTCTTCCTGTACAACATCCAGAGAATCCGCCCCTTCCTCACCACCTACGCAACCCAGCTCCTGGTTCAAGCGATGATCCTGTCCCGCTTGGACTACTGCAACTCGCTGCTGGCTGGTCTGCCAGCATCTGCCATCAGAGCCCTGCAGCTCATCCAGAATGCTGCAGCGCGTCTGGTCTACAACCTCCCCAGACATTCCCATGTCACCCCCCTGCTCACTGACCTCCACTGGTTGCCTGTTATGGCTCGCATCAAATTTAAGACCTTGGTGCTTGCATACCAGGCAGCTAAGGGGTCAGCACCAGGATACATCCAGAGAATCATCAGACCCTACACACCAGCCAGACCTCTCCGTTCTGCCACCTCTGGATGCTTGGCACCTCCCCCTCTTCGTGTCTGTACTTCCCATTCGCGTCTGCGGTCTGTCCTGGCCCCTCGCCGGTGGAATGACCTTCCCGCGGCGGTCAGAACAGCAGAGAATGTGACTACCTTCGAACGCAGACTAAAGACTCATCTCTTCAGGCTGCACCTCTCCCCACCCCTCCCTAGCCTATAGTTTAGCTCAATGTAGGCTACCTAGTTAGGCTAATACGATCACGTTAGTTTTTATTTGACAGGATTGTTTTTGTCTGATTCTGATTAGGCAAATGTGATTTCAGTGCTAGTTTGTACTTGGCAGGATTGTTGTTTGTTTGCTGAACAGGTTATTCTACAGGGTTGGAGTCCTGATCTATGTGGTCACTTCTGGCACTACGATCTTTACTTCACTCTAGTGTGTTTCTTTTGCACCTCTGCACCTTGAACTAATGCACTTGTTGTACTTCGCTCTGGATAAGAGCGTCTGCTAAATGCCTGTAATGTAATGTAATGTAATATCTTCTTATTACTGTGATGAGCTGAATTCACGCGTAATTACATAACCATGAGCGTGGATTTTTCCTGCCCACAACTGATCCAGAAAGGCAGAATTTAAAGCTCTCCGCCACCCCTGGTCAGCGGCTTCACATTTTCACACTGTCACTGAGGTCTGGGCTGAGCCAGCCCCTGACACGGTATGGCGGACTGCTCCGGGCTTGCTTGTGCGAATGAGAGTTCGGTCCAGGGAGAGCCCTCTCTCTTCGTTATCGCACTCTTTCGCCGGCGTCTCGGCCTGGGTCCGCAGCTCTGTGAGGTCTTGGCTGGAGGGCCGGCGGAGGAGGGGGTCTGTCTGGGTGGTATTAATCCCCAGCTGCTCCCAGCCCAGGGGCTGCAGAGGCTGAGCGTTCTGGCGCGGAGGCAGGGCCTGGTCCCCCACTCCCCCCACCCCATCCAGCTGTTTCAGCAGTTCTGTGTCTGATAGAGCCTCTTTCACTGAGCATGCAACTCTGCAGGTGCAAAAATCTGACTCAACCAAATTTGAAGTGTGATCCCTCTAGAGAGGACTCAGTACACAGTCAGCCACGGCACACCCCAGCTCTTCCCGCACTGAAATCCATAGACACACAGTCCCCTGGCCTTGCTGTCTCACTATTGTGTAATTTTGAAGGCTTGATTGCTTTTCTCCTGAGGTCAGGACCAAGCAGAAAGAGATCGACGTTGCGCCATCAATCAACACAAGATGGATCTGAGAAGCCAATCACAACACATTTCCACAAAAAAAGATTCCTGTATGGTCCTGTATGCAGTGTAGACGAAACGTAGATTAAATGTTGTGGGTACGTTGTAGGATTGCTGCAGGCCAGGCTTACAGTGAGAAGGCTTAAATGGCCCAGGGGTGATGGGCTGCTCTTGGCCAGAGAGTCTTCCGCTTTGAAGTGTTCCTGCACCTGAAGAACTCAAACGCGTCAAGACAACGGCCACCATCTTCAGCTTCTCGAGGGCCAGTCATGCCCCGGACTACAAAGGGCTTTCACAGAGAGGAGTACCTCTACAGCGCCCCCCTCAGGTGTGCGTTTTATCTGCGGTCATAGACAGGCTGACTGAGCGCGCCCAGTGAGCCTGCTTCTGGGAAGCACGCTATGGGGACACGCCTGCTCATGCGTCCAGATGTCTGGCCCGGGTCGGTCAGCTGGCCGTCTCCCCCGTCCTGCCGTTTCACACACTGTTCCCGGGTGGGGAGAGATGGAGGGAAAGAGGGAGAGAGGGAGGGAGGGAGGGAAAGAGCAAATGCGCTCACATACAGCTCTTTTCCAACCTTCGGTGAAGTATATCCCAGTACGGCTGGAGTGCCAGTTCTGGAACATTCTGCCCGTAAGCACGGAACTATGAGACAAAGCAGACACAGAAGGGTCAACTTCACTCCTTCAGACTCCTTCACTAGAGCCCGAATCTCGGTTTGTATGCCCTCTAACTTTAATGCAGTTCACACCAGTTGCTCCTGTAATCAGACAAAATTAAACACCTGCAAAATAAAAATGGTTCTTTAAGCCTGTCCGCACGCACACTGTCACAACAAGGATTCAAACTCGCAACCTCATGGTCCAAAGGTAAGAGATCAAACAAAACCTCTGCCTCTCCGCATAAACCTCAGAGGCATATGGAATCTCTTGGATTAGCCCAAATAAAAAATGATAAAAGGCCAGTTTTATTTCAAAAGATTAATTTCCCAACTCAGACTGAAGATAAAAGTTCTCAAATTGCATGCTACGTTTTATAAAAGCCAATATCAAATGAAAAAAAAAAGTTTCACTTGGACGTAGTGCACTTCTTAAAAAATAAAAAATAAGAAATGAGTGGAGCTGTTGAAAGCGTTATGAAGGCCAGACCTGAGCGAGCGCACTGGGGCGCCAGGGCCGCTATAAATACACGGCGGGGCGAGCGGAGCGGGGCTCGGCCAGGAAGGGGCGGGGCGCGGCGTCCAGCGAGGCCGAGGCGAAGCCGTGGCGAATGGGTCGGAAAAAAACACCCTCCTGGACACTGCGCGGCATTGTGCGATTCTGCGCGAGGCTCGCCTCTGCCGTCGACACGGCCGACCGTGTTGGGCAGCGCACGGCCGACCGTGTTGGGCAGCGCACGGCCGACCGTGTTGGGCAGCGCATGTCCGACCGTGTTGGGCAGCGCACAGCCGACCGTGTTGGGCAGCACACGTACCTCCGCGCTGGGGAGCAGTTGGGAGTTAGCGCAGGGCAGGGGAGGCCGCGGTGGCCGCACCCATGAGCGCCGTTATTCACGCAAGTTATCCTCGGCGCTGAAACGTTTTCTCCTCTATCTGCCGCTCCCCGTCCTCTCGGTCGGGAGGAGATTGGAGGAGACGCTCAGCTGGCGCTGGCCTACAGGTGGAGCGCGGCGTCTCCACGAGAGCCCTGGAGCTGCCGCTGCCGCTAGCCGAGGCCTCGCAGAAACGCCATTATGTTCTTACGGTCATCTGCTTCGCGACTGTTTTTAATTGCGATTTGATGACTGCTATTTTCGCAGCATATAAAAATAAAGGGACTTTATCTGCTTGCATTGGCAAGAAGTTGTAAAACTCATCATAGCCATATCCCTCTGAGAATTCCGCTAGCTTTGGCGCAGTCTTATCCACTGCTGCAAATGGCGGAGCTACCTACGCAGATTGAAAAAAGAGCATTTCAAAGGATCTACCGATGGGTGAAATTGAAGTGCCACTATCTAAGGGTCTGCATACTCCATTCCTATTGTGTTTTAAGAGCAAACACAGAGCGGTTCTGGAAGATTCCAGACATGTTATCTATTATCTAGGAACCTTTGTGAAACATGACAAGCGTCCCGGTAGGTTAAAAAAAAACAGGGAAGTTGCTAAATAGAAAGGAAACTGGATCCAGGAGTTTGAGTTTCAGATTATCATCACTCTCTGCTAAAGCACAGACTGGTCAAAGAAGAGAAAGCGTTGTGTGTGTGTGTTTGAGTGCGTGTGTGTGTGTTTGAGTGCGTGTGTGTGTGTGTGTGTGTGTGTGTGTGTATGTGTGTGTGTGTGTGCGTGTGTGTGTGTGTGTGTGTGTGTTTGAGTGTGTGTGTGTGTGTGTCTGGTGGGGTCCTCAGACTGGAGCTGAGTGAGAGTGGATTGTGTGCTGATAAGAGATGAAAGCGACCCTGCAGGACTGGCTGATTAAAGACAGTGCCGCTCCGTTTGACGCTCACAGGCCCTCTCAGAGGAGAGGTCATTTGCGGGTGCCATCACTTTACCTCCGCGTTCAGAGAGCTCACCCTCCACAGACCTGCCAATACAGACCTGTGTATGTGTGCGCGTGCGGCTATGTATGTATGTGCGTATGTGCGTATGTGTATGTGTGCGTGTGTATGCATGCATCTGTGTGTGTGTATGTGAATATGTGTGTGTGTATGTGTGCGTGTGTATGCATGCGTCTTTGTGTGCGTGCGTACGTGTGCATGGGTGTTTGTGTGTGCGTGCGCGTGTTTGTGTGTGAGTGTATTTGTGTCTGTGTGTGCATTAGTGTGTGTGTGTGTGTATGTGCATGTGCGTGTATGTGTGTGCATTAGTGTGTGTGTGCGTAGTGAGGGTGGAGTGGGTGCAGAGTGGGTGGAGTGGGTGCAGTGGGGGTGGAGTGGGTGCAGTGGGGGCGGTTGGGGTCAGGGCACTAAAAGCGGTGCTGTGTTTCAGGTCCAGTGTGCCGTGGACGCGGTGGCGGCGGTATCAGATGGAGCCGGCCGCGCCACAGCGGCACGCTGTTCCGGCCCAGCTGGGAATTCTGGGAATTCGTGCCACGAGACGCGCTCTGGCGGGGTGGGCGCGGAGGAGCACAAAAACCTCGTTTAGGCCCTGCTGACAGACAGCCTCTTTAGTGTAAGTAATACAGAGGCAGGGAGAGCCCGGGATGGGCCGCAGCACAGAAATCACCCCCCACCCCCCACCCCTTACCACTACACCCCACCCCACCCCACCCGCGACGCTAAGCCCCCCGCCCACCTCCTCAGCAATATCCCTTACGTTATCAGATCAGGAGGAATCTGAAACGGTCTGTTTTGAGTGCAGAAAAACACTGCGCGCGCTCGGGGCCTGGCGGGAAACGGAGGGGAAGCCGCTCGCCGTTTATTTATCTGTCTGAGCGCGCTTAAAACCGGCACGGCAGCGCAGACGAAACCACCTGCACCCTTCAGCCCTCGCCGGCTCTAACTTAAGGCGGGAAAAAATCCTCTTGATTACACGAGCCTTTCGATTAAATCCACCGAAGGCGGAGCGCGTGTTTGTGCAGGAGAGAGCTCGAGCATAAGTGTGTGTAAGCCTGTGTAAGGCTGTGTGCGTGCCTGTGTGTGCGCGTGTGTGTGTGTGTGTGTGTGTGTACGTGTGTGTCTGTTGGAGAGTGTTCTGGTTCCCTTTGACCCCTCGGTCCCCGCGCACTGGGGTTTGCTGTTGTTCTAATAGTCCCATTGTACTGCGCTTCCCACAGCTGTACTCTGGCTGACGCTGAGGCTGTCTTTTACAATTACCCCAGCGTCGCTAACGCTACGCCCGATACGAGCTGACGGGCCGACCCGGCACGGCCCGGCCAAGCGCTGAGAAAACGACCCTTTGGCGTTACCAAAACAAAAACAATAAGGCAGTTCTGTGAGAGGTTGTGTGATAATCTGGACAGAGGTGGAAAAAACAGGCAGAAGGTCGGCCATGGTGCTGCAGAAGGGTACTTCAGCGCTTTAATACGCAAACACACGCAGTGCTAACACCCGGGCCAAAAATGCGTCTCCCACACAACCGGCTCTTTCAGTCTCTCCCAGCACAGCGTGGACCCGGAGCACATGTCTACCACGAACCCTGTCTACATGGACTGGGTCCACGCATGGCCCATTGTGTCACAGCCAGTCCTTGCCATTTACAGCTTTTGTCAACATCTCAGGTAACATCAGTGCAGGTAACAGCCGTACTCACTGGAAGTTGGCGACTCGGACGGCGACGGGCACGCAGGACAGCTGGGCGGCCCACTTCAGAGTCACGTCCTGGTACACCAGCAGCATGTTGTTGTGGTTCGCCAGGAGGGTGTTGGTCGTCCCTTCACTCACTGCGGCACAAGACAGACCAGAACAAGCATCATCTGCCACATCATTGCAACAACAAGATCACAGGAGCAGCAAGTCACAAATATAAACTTGAATTTCAGCTGTGATGCAGTAAATTAGTGAATTCTATACAGAGGTGGAGCAAAGAATTTGTTTGTATACAGTGATGATGCAGCAAATTAGTGAATTGTACACAGCTGTGATGCAGCAAATTAGTGAATTGTATACACATAAAACTGCATTCCTGGCTGCTCCTTGTACTTCTGTAAAAGCAAGGCTACAATAAAACTTCTGAGAGTTACTATCACTACCGTACAGAGCAACTACTGTTTCAACAAGAAATAAACATATTAACATGTAAGCTTGTTAAAATCGCACACTGTTTAAGATTTTACAATTCTGCAATATTTATGAGGTTTCTATGAAAAATTGCATTGATGATTGGCAGGCAATGTTATGATGAGAAGCCTATTTAACAGAATCAAACTCCTCCATCCACTGTGATTGATGAAGCTGATCAGGGGCAGCTGTGAGAAATATTTCAGAAAATAAAGCACACTGCAAATACCACACCAGCACACCTGCGTACATCATGACAACAGCAACAAGCAAGACATCCTGAGTCTTTAAGCGATCAGAGACGTCACACAAACAAAAAAATTTTTTGTCAATATGATAATGTTGCACTGGCTTCACAGCTCAGAACTAGTTAAGCCGCAGTCAACATAATATTATAGGAGGTGACACAATAAGCACACAGTCACTAGTAACTGCTATGTAGACACAATCATGTGCTATTTGCTTCTCTGTTTATCTCTATCAGTAAAGCCAGTTTTTATCTGGACTTCATCGCTTTCACACTCTACGTCCATAAACCTGACGCTGGTCTGGCATCAAGTGAATGGGACGCACCACAGGGTAAAGTCATTCCACCCCACAGAAAGAGAGATAACCTCTGACCCTCTGAGCCAGTCACCAGACGGCAGTGTTACCAGGGTAACACTGATTCTGAAGCCGTGAAGGAACAGTGAGGATTCACGAGCCCCACAGTGGGGAGAGTGATCAGGAGTAGTCAGCGATACGCCCATAAAAAAAGTGTGCCGCTAAGGGGAATTCTGATTGGTTAATGTGAATCAGTGACTGACAGCCCAGAATAGCACCTTCCACTATGAGGTGATTTCATTATTATAACTCAGTCAGCTCTGAGAGGATGAGGCAACGTCCTGGTGCTGTGGGGTTCTGATAGGTCACTCAGCTGAGGGCCTGTGATGACTGAGCCACTCGGACTGTGAGGGAGAGACTCGGCCAGACAGCAGGGTGCACTGAGTTTAGTGATGTCACACGCCGCCCTCCCCCCAGCCAGCACAGCCAGAAGCAGGGTCTCTCCAGGGTTGTGTGTGGACTTGCATAACACCGCTGGCACACGCGTCTCCATCGCTTTCCTTTGCCAGATATCCCACAGCCGGCTGTAAAGGGGGGGCATTTACAGGAGTCCAGAGTCAGAACGAAGCTTGAGTACGAGGGTCCTGCCAGCATACCAGGCCTTGTGATCACACACACCTACAACCGCTCTCCCGCTCCCCTCAACTCATGTGCACTCACTCTCTCTCCCTTCCACCCACGTACATCTTCTCTATCTCCCCTCTACCAGTGTCTATTTGCTCTCCCCTCCACCCGTGTCCACTCTCTCTCCCCTCTAGCCGTGTCCACCTGCTCCACTCCCCCTCCTGTCCCTGTGAAGTGACGGTTGCCGTGCTGTTCTGGAAGGAGTGTTATTTCAAACGTAGCCTTCTCTGTGTGTTTCGGCTGAGGGCTGTGCGTTATTACAGCCTGCGCTCGCACCGTCGCCACGGAGATCTGAGGCCCCCGCTCACCCGGGTGGCCAGAAAATGACAGGCAGCGGCTGCCGTGCGGCCCACTTAAAAGCGCTTTTACGCCGTTCCTGCCCCCCCCCCCACCCCCCACTGAATTAGAGAGCGCATTCCTCTACCTTAAGCTCTTTTAACTCGTTCCCTCACTGGAACCCCCCCAGCCCCCACCCGACCGACCCCCGCGGTCCTTTCGCCTGCGTGGCCCAGAACACATAAATAGCTCTTTATCGCAGACATGTGGCAGCGGTTTAAAAAGGTCCAGCCTCACCTGGAGAGTGACCGCATGCGAGGGACCGTCCCGCCAGAAACCCAGCAATTACACACTGGGGCTGCGCAGAGGAACTATCACACTGCAGAGAAAAGCACCAGCTGCTTTCTCCCGGGATTCTGCCACACCTGCAAAATATCACGGGTCCCCCAACAAACCCCGCAAATCTCCACTGAGTATCAGTTAGTAAGAGGTGAGCGAGGAGATTGGAGACTTCGCTTTCGTTTATTTTTTCTGACTGGCCGGATTACAGCGGCAGGAAAGGATTCCCCACCGCACGGACTCCTCCGGCGATCTTCAGCGGGAGAAAGCAGCTATAAACGGAACCGTTAGCGCAGTTACCCGCAGGCATTTTCGCTGGAAGGGGGTACTTATGACCAGCGGCACCTGTAATCCTCGGCTCAGAGAGATGAGCAGCAAACAGCCCCGTCGCTGGAGCGGAGTCACCTCCGCCGCTCTGGCAGGGAAAGACGAGCGCCGCTCGCACAGATTTTCCTCCAATCGCCACACGGCATCGCGCCACCCTTCAGCTACGAGCCGCTTTAGCCAGCGTCGGCTGGAACCCATTAAAATGTTCCGCTCGGAACCCGACTGTGTCTCAAGGTGTGAAGCGGCACCTCGCCTTCCGCAGCTCAACACGTCCAAGCCGAGGCGGGAAACGGATTACGAACGCCCCATTCCTCCCGTTTCTCCAGACAAAAGGAACACGGGCTCTGATTTTTATCCGGCTCGGTCGGTGTAATTAGCGGCTGCTGGGCGCATGCAACACGTGTTGCTTTCCATGTGCCTTCGCGTGTGATAAATGCACACGCATGGTCGCCAATTTGCACAATTTGCTAATGATTTACATAAAACCTTGAGCCGGCTCCAGCTGCTGGCCTCCAGATGGGCTTTCCTCCTTTCGCGCGGAGCTGCTAAATGTGTATCAATAGAAGCCGCAGCCTGGACTGATATTTTGGGTTTTGTGGGGTGAGGCTCTGGACGCAGCGCTGAAAGCAGGCCCCTCAGGATGTTTGTCGTTAGAGGAGACAGCCTTGTTCTGTCGCCTGAGGGTGGTAAATTGAGCCTGGAACGCGGAGGCCTTTCACACTATCTGATGAATCGGATCCGATGGCCAAACAGAGAGCACCGACTCGCGGGGGGAAAAGGCCGGCCGGATGCACGACGTCTGGTTCCGCGAGGCCGGGGCGAAGAGGGAGAGCGGTCTGCAGAGGAACTTCCCATTTCTGTGACAGGAAGTAGGAAGCACCTGCTCCTGGAGGCGCCTCCCAAAGCTCAGAGGATCTCCTGCATTTTCCAAAGACTGTTGGAAAGTGTAAGCACTCACTCTCTGGCAAATGACCATGACCATGTCCGGTGATGACCATGCTCTAAACTGACAATGAATGTGCAAAAGCCAAGCAACCAATCATCAATCAAGCAACGATTCACCTATCTAGTCAGTGTGCAATTTTAGCCTCACAGTAACATTCAAGATGTTTGATTGACAGGCCAATCCTGAGACAATTGCTGCTTTTAATGAATCAATATGATCCTCACCACCACCATCAGTATCTTGACTATAATTAGACAGCAGGAAGTGGCGCGGGTTTGGTGTTACCTGAGGCGTAGGGGAGGAAACAGCTGGGGTTGAACTCCAGTTTCTTCATGAAGCGGATCTGCCCGTTGTCCTTCAGACAGTACAGGTTCCTCTCTCCCAAAATGAAAATGGACGCGGACGGGGAGAAGGACGGGATGCAGATATCCAGAGCCTGCTCGCCGATGACCAGGGTCCAGTCAGCCTGGGGGGACAGGCATGCGTTTGTACGCGCATGGACACTGCCCTGCGCTCACCATGGGAGTAACATACAGAGTACAGCCTAACAGGCCTAAATGAGTAGAATTAAATGTGCTTATGCAGTTACTTAAGGGAAGATGAACAGTGTGAGGAAATGACATCACGCTCACCATTAGCCTCTTCCCTGAGCTCTTCTTCTGCTGCTCGGCTTCCTGTCTGGTGTCTGCGTCGGTGGCCACAGCCAGGGTCTCATACCTGCAGGAAAAAAACAGTAGTCAGAGCAGCAGTGTGGAGCAGTAGTCAGAGCAGCAGTGTGAAGCAGTGGTCAGAGCAGCAGTGTGGAGCAGTGGTCAGAGCAGCAGTGTGGAGCAGTGGTCAGAGCAGAAGTGTGGAGCAGTGGTCAGAGCAGCAGTGTGGAGCAGTGGTCAGAGCAGCAGTGTGGAGCAGTGGTCAGAGCAGTGCTGTGGAGCAGTAGTTAGAGCAGCAGTGTGGAGCAGTGGTCAGAGCAGAAGTGTGGAGCAGTGGTCAGAGCAGCAGTGTGGAGCAGTGGTCAGAGCAGTGCTGTGGAGCAGTGGTCAGAGCAGTGCTGTGGAGCAGTGGACAGAGCAGCAGAATAGAACAGTGGTAAGTGTGGAGCTGTGGTTGGAGCAGCATTGCGGAGCAGTGGTTGGTTTTAAGTCAACATCTTTAAATTCAGTAATATGATCTGAGAGCATACACAGCAGAGGCCACAAGCGAGCACACAAACCAAGGGGAAGCTGCCATTGTGGGCAGTACTGACAAATGTCAGGAGGCTTCCTAATAGAAGCAGACAGACGGGGCCTTGTGGAGAGAGAAAAGGGTACAGAAACGCAGTTAAGGAGACAGGTCCCCGGCCCCGATCCAGGAACCCCAGAACGTTTCTGAGCCCGCTGCACAGCACTCGTATATTTCTAACTACTGGCCCTTGTAACACAAATCGCACAGACACTCTCCGTCACCTGGAGGCAATTGGCGAACATAATACCCAGGAGAAGAAAGGAAGAAAAAAAATCATAAGAAAAAATGAAAAAGCCCTGCAAGAGCAGCGTTTATCAGATTACAACGGCAGGAAGCTATTTTCCACAGCCCCCCGTTCCCCAGACCGAGCCAGCGAATGAAAGGGGCTGCAGCGATTGAGCCTGTGTTTTTATTTGTGGCCATTTGCACTTGAAGGGGATCCTTAGAGCTGGTGTCATCTTTAATCCCCTCACTTTGAGCGGGAGGCCTATAAAAGAGGGGCAGCGGCGGGAGTGTCGATTCACATGAAACAGGGCCACTAGCCAGGGTCGCTCACAGAGGGCCTGTAATGCAATCACACATCTTAACCATGCAAATCACCCACTTCAACCAGAGACGCTTACGTCGTTAAAAGCAGTCCCCAGCATATTCACCATGGCCTGTGTGTGTGTGCGTGTGTGTGTCTGTGTGTGAGTGTGTGTTAGTGTGTGTGCACGTGTGTGTGTTTTGCATGGTACAACATGCTGAATCTGAAAGACTTGAGAGTTCCCAGGAGACTAGTAAAGATGGAGGAGAGCTAAGGAGCTGTTAGACCACACAAATAACAAAAAAAGCAGCTTCAGTCTGGCTAATAAAAAGCCTGACTTGGATAAACGATCAAAAAAAACCTCACAAGCTCGCAGGTTCCTCGGTGCGGACGCCGCTAATTATTCATGAGCACGCCCGGCGAAAGTGAGGCGGCGTTCGGGGCGCTGCGCTGCGACCGCGAACGTGCAGGTAGACCGCGTGCGAGCCCCTCTGCAGCGGCCGGCCCTTCCAAACACATCACCGTGTGAGGGGACTCTCAGAAGCCCGGCGGGGAGAGGCGGAGAGAATTCCCCTCTCGCCTCCCGGCTGTTTATTCACACCGCCAACGCTGTTATTTCAATCAATATACCGGGGGGCCCAACATTTCACAGGGCCGGTACAGCGTGTGCGGAAGACCGGACTCGGAATTTTTCCGTTCGGAATGTGGGAATGTGCGGGAGGGAAAATGACAGGTGCGGTGTGGGAGAGCGAGACTGGCACTAAAGACCACACAGGCATCTGCGCAGAGATTTATTATATAATTACAGAGAATTATGTCCACATTTAACTTGGGACCTGGAACAAGCTACAGCCATCGGTCGGAAACTTTACTCCGCTTTAACGTGTACTTAACTTACTTGTTTGTTTTCCAGTTTATTCGGTTGTGAATTCCACTCAGGGAACCGTTTGAATGCTCGCGTGTTCGAGGTGAGTATTGAAGTTTTGCTTGCTCAAGCAACTTGCTTGAGGTCACTGCAGGTACACATCCACGTGCAATCCTGAAATTAGCCTATTTCATGTTTCTTTAAAGCGTTTTATTACTTGTTTATACACTCGTGCTTCTTGCAATCTAGAGCATTGCAGGCGCACCAGTACGTAAGTATCAGTGAACTGTAATATTCGGCCGTAATAACCTCTCCTCCTCTGGTCTGCCTCTGGCAGCTATGCATGAAGCGTGCACGGCAGACGCCATGACAGTAGGGTTCAGCTGCGAGACTGTGAGAACCAGGGACTGGCAGAAAATGCTTCAGAGAGAGCTTACTTGGGATCAATGAGAATGTCCACAAATAGAATCAGGTATTCCAAATTAGGAAAAACATTTCAATGATTTTAAATAAACTAACTGAAGGGGCACCTGGGTCAATGATTTCACCCCGTTTCAACTCTGGAAACAAGGTGCGTGTAGGTTTACTGTCTGCATAGGCCTGTATAGCCAATCTAGCCGTGCTGTAAGGACAGTTGAGTGGCCAGAAGTACCGCCAGAAATTTATGTGGAAAGAACATCCTGTCCGTGACCGGCTCAATATATACATAAATCAAACCTTCACAAGGGCCCAACCACAACCAAAAAACTTATAAGTTAAATAAATCCTGTCCTAAAATTCCCCATTCAGACCAACGCCGCAGAGATTCAGTGAGGGAGCGACAACTCCGAGACGTTTTCACAATCACCCGAAACTCGCCGTCTTCACTTCAATAAAACTGAAATTTTCACGGCTCGGCTGGGTCTTCGGCTGCAGCGCGTTAACCTGAAAGGGCTACTCTTCCAAAAATTATTTTCACAGGGAACTAATATATACACTCAGAGCCGGGGGGGGGGCGGCAAGTGGGTGAAGTCAGCGTTTCCACAACAATCTCTCTGGTATACAGAATCTCTGGATATTAAAGACATGGCGTAATGTTTACACTTAGCATAATAAACAGGATAGCGGCCCCATATTTCCTCTATCTCTGCAGCCGTTCCTTCAGATCCGACACGTGTTTTGAATGAAACGCGACTCCCGTTGCTGCCGCGGCGACGGGTTCGGGCAGAGCGAAAATAAACGGGCAGAGCGCGGCCGATCAGCGAGTGGAAATTTCATTAGCGCGCGAAAACGTTCACTTATCGCGCCCGTAAACGGGATCAGCTGTGGAAACAGGGCCGGGGCCGGGCCGACGCTCGCCCGATCGGCCTTTTCTACCGTATCCGATATCCGCTATTTTTACTTCGCCCGTCCCCCGGCTCCGTCCCGCGCTTTTTTTATTTAAACGTCGTGGAAGTCGCGGATGTGGTTCTTGGCACGAGACGGGAAAAAAGGAAATGAAAAAAGAGAGAAAGAAACGGCAAAGTGTTCTCTTCGCCGCAGAGGCATTTAAAGCTCTGATCTGCGGGGAAAACGATCCGCGCTGTAGCGGACGGAGATCGAGGAAGTAACACCGGACGGTAATACCCTCTCTCCCCGCCACCTCGCTCGCTCGCTCTCCCTCCCCTGTGAGGGCACGGCTGTATTAATCGCGGTGATATAGCGCCCTTCAGAAGGCAGTGCGCAGGAGTGGTGAGAGAGCAGCTGGGCGGGCGGGCGGGCGGGCGGCGGAGGAGGAAACCCCGGGCGGGCTGCGTGCCTCAGAGGTGATGTCAGGATACGCACGCGGGGGGGGTTTAGCCGCGCTGCGCCGGCTGCACCTCGGCGCGTTTCCGTAGTAACCCACGCAGAGGCGTCCCAAGGCCGTGCCGGTCTCAAATGCGACGAGCCAGACACCCACGACTCCCAGAGCTTCTCCCGCAGTCCCTTCCCTATTCAGCACCTGCCGCATGTCAGTGGCTGAGTGGCCGTCAGTTACAGCCGTATTCCAGGCTTGTGTCTGTGATAAAGCTGCTTAGCCTGCTGGTCCCCAGCAAAAGCACTCTGATAGGCTGCACTGATCTACATTCATATTCTTGAAACCCCGGTATCACCATTATACTCTGTAAATCTTTAGTTAGACAGAGACAATTGCAGCATTTTAATTATATTCTTTCGCATAAATATTCCCTAAGGTTACCACCAGTATTCCAATTCTCCCCCTATACATCGGCTACTATTTGGTGACCGATCACAAAATTTCCAT